>NC_052343.1:12033083-12333083 GCF_016432855.1 Salvelinus namaycush
TACGTTCATCTTTAGGAGACAGAACGCATCTCCTTCCTGAGCGGTATGACAGCTGCGTGGTCCCATGGTGTTTATACTTGCGTACTATTGTTTCTACAGATGAAGGTGGTACCTTCAGGTGTTTGGAAATTGCTCCCAATGATGAACCAGACTTGTGGAGGTCTACAATGTTTTTTCTGAGGTCTTGGCTGATTTCTTTTGATTTTCCCATGATGTCAAGCAAAGAGGCACAGAGTTTGAAGGTAGGCCTTGAAATACATCCACAAGTACACCTCCAATTGACTCAAATGATGTCAGTTAGCCTATCAGAAGCTTCTAAAGTCATGACATAATTTTCTCGAATTTTCCAAGCTGTTTAAAGGCACAGTCAACTTAGTGTATGTAAACTTCTGACCCACTGGAATTGTGATACAGTGAAGTATAAGTGAAATAATCTGTCTGTCAACAATTGTTGGAAAAATTACTTGTGTCATGCACTTATGTTGGAGTCATTAAAACTTGTTTTTCACCCACTCCACAAATTTCTTGTTAACTAACTATAGTTTGTGCATGACACAAGTAATTTTTCCAACAAGGCCCTTCTATATATATATATATATATATATATATATTTATACAGTGCATTCAGAAACCCCTTTACTTTTTCCACATTTTGTTATGTTACAGCCTTATTGTAAAATGTATTAAATTAATGTTTTTCCTCATCAATCTACACACAATACACCATAATGACAAAACCAAAATAGGTTTTTAGAAAAACAGAAATACCTTATTTAAATAAGTATTCAGACCCTTTGCTATGAGTCTCGAAATTTAGCTCAGGTGCATCCTGTTTCCATTGATCATCCTTGAGGTGTTTCTACAACTTGATTGGAGTCCACCTGTGGTAAATTCAATTGATTGGACATAATTTAGAAAGGCACACACCTGTATATATAAGGTCCCACAGTTGACAGTGCATGTCAGAGCAAAAGCAAGGCCATGAGGTCAAAGGAATTGTTCTTAGAGGTCCAAGACAGGATTTTGTCGAGGAACAGATCTGGGAAGGAGTACCAAAAACATTTCTGCAGCATTGAAGGTCCACAAGAACACAGTGGCATCCATCATTCTTAAATGGAAGAAGTTTGGAACCTCCAAGACTCTTCCTAGAGCTGTCCGCCCGGCCAAACTGAGCAATCAGTGGAGAAGGGCCTTGGTCAGGGAGGTGACCAAAAACCTGATGATCACTCTGACATAGCTCCAGAGTTCCTCTGTGGAGATGGGAGAACCTTCCAGAAGGACAACCATCTCTGCAGCACTCCACCAATCAGGCCTTTATGGTAGAGTGGCCAGATGAAAGTCACTCCTCAGTAGAATGCAGGACAGCTTGCATGGAGTTTGCCAGGAGGCACCAAAAGGACTCTGACCATGAGAAACAAGATTCTCTGGTCTGATGTTACCAAGATTGAACTCTTTGGCTTGAATTCCAAGTGTCACGTCTGGAGGAAACCTGCCACCATCCCTACGGTGAAGCATGGTGGTGGCAGCATCATGCTGTGGGGATGTTTTTCAGCGGCAGGGACTGGGAGACTAGTCAGGATCGAGGGAAAGATGAACGGAGCAAAGTACAGAAAGCCTGTTCCAGAGCGCTCAGGACTTCAGACTGGGGAAAAGGTTCACCTTCCAACAGGACAACGACCCTAAGCACACAGCCAAGACAATGCAGGAGTGGCTTCGGGACAAGTCTCGGAATGTCCTTGAGTGACCCAGCCAGAGCCCAGACTTGAACCCGATCAAATATCTCTGGAGACCTGAAAAAAGCTGTGCAGCGACACTACCCATCCAACCTGACAGAGCTTGAGAAGATCTGCAGAGAAGAATGGGAGAAACGCCCCAAATACAGGGGTGTCCCGATTGTAGCGTCATACCCAAGAAGACCTGAGGCTGTAATCGCTGCCAAATGTGCTTCAACAATGTACTGAGTAAAGGGTCTGAATACTTATGTAAATGTGATATTTCAGTTATTTTCTTTTTATAAATGTGCAAAAATGTAAAACCGTTTTTGCTCTGTCATTATGGGGTATTATGCGGAGGTAGGTAGCCTAGTGGTTAGAGCGTTGGGCCAGTATCCGAACGCTTGCTAGATTGAATCCCTGAGCTGACAAGGTAAGAATCTGTCGTTCTACCTCTGAACAAGGCAGTTAACCCACTGTTCCTAGGCCGTCATTATAAGAATTTGTTCTTAACTGACTTGCCTAGTTAAATAAAGGTTAAGTCAATAAATAAAATATTATGTGTAGATTGATGAGTAAAGTCAATTTTAGACTAAGGCTGAAACGTAACAAAATGTGGAAAAGGTAAAGGTGTCTGAATACTTTTCGAATGCACTGTATATATATATGCCCTGTTTATGTATCCTACTGTTCTGAGTTGTTGTACAGAGAGAATACTCTAATAACTACCCATTTTCTGAATCGCTGTACATTTCAAAAGTGCTGAACAAATAGTTATATTGACAACGTCCGTCTTAGCTGGCTTGTTAATGTCTTAATCGGAATTATGGATTGCCTCTTATCCGCTCGTCGTTCCCTTATGCCATAGTTTGTACATCTCAATTGTCAGTAGAAACCACATTAGTTTAAGCAAGTCAGCCATAACAGCTATGAGGCTGAATTAATTGTTTTGCTGCCAGACAAGGCTCTCCTGATATCCAGGTGTAGTGGGGTAAGGATTCACTCCATTGCGCTGAAAATAAAATTCTGCTGTTTGGACAGAAGACAGTTTGTTGGTACCGTTTGTCACCGTTATAGTGAAAGTAATGTATTGTTTACTGTTGTGTTGTGTAGTGGCTTTGCTGGTATGCTTAAAAAAAAAAAAAAAAATTGTTCTGCCAAGATTTACATGCTAAAATTGCCACTGTACTAATGTATTACTGAGTGACAGCTGATAATAATAATAAAAACGAAAGACATGTGGCATGTTAAAGCAAAGTGACAAGGTGGGCTTATTTTTTGCCACAATTATTAATACTAAGTATTTCATTCTGGGGGGGAAATCTCTGGCTATACACATTGCTGCGAGAGGAAAATTGACACAATTTTTCTCTACCTCTCCTGCTTTCATTGCAGTATGACAGCTCTCACTGAGTCTTTCAGCTTTCAACACCCTGACAGCTTTAATAGTTCATTGGCACTTACATTCAATGTCCAACGTCACTTTCTCTTCTCCAGGCCCGGCCCGGTTCTCTGCCTCACAGGTCAAGTTGTGCAGGTTGTCTTCTGAGGACATATTCCACAGCTGCAGCTCCAGCTCCAAAGTGGATCCCCAGAACCTCTCCTGCAGATGGAACAAAACACAGAGGACAACAGGGGTTTACAACAATCATGGAGACATCTGAGATGCAAGCAGAGTCTGAAGGATTATGACAATGTACACAATAAGGAAACCTAAATACACCATAATACTATTTTATTTTTAGTTCAGAATATTTCCTTCAAATGTGACCCTGATCATGTTACTAGAGTTTGTCTTTTGACAGATGTTAGGCATATTAAGGGGAACAAAAAGTGCATTGTGCAATATCTCTGAAAAAACACTGATCTAGCTGGTTTTCCCTAATCAGTATGTCCATGTGACATCATCATTCAGTACCTGTACAGTATAGCGAGACAGCAGTTTATTAGTGCGCCACCTCACTACAGGCATGGGCACTCCTGTCACCTGACACACAAATGTCAGGTTGCCCCCCTCCTGGACCTTGGTGTTGGCATGGACAATGGCGACATCCGGTACAGCTGCAAAACAATGGACCAAGAATGGGTTAGAAAATCTATGGTCTGGACTGGGGTACTAAATGTTGATAATGGCGTTTAATAGTAATCCAATCAGCAATGCCACTAATGCAATAAAGTCTAATAAAGCCTTGTCAGACTACTTCTACAATGATTGAACTATACGTGTATATGCTATTCATGCATATATTACTTAGTAATAATAAAGTAAAAAAAAAAATTTAAATCTCTGAACTGAGTAAAAATTTAGCAATTCAACTCACTGCAATTCTCCATCACTAAGGAGTCCAACCGTCGGGCATGGCCATTGGAGAGGCAATGTAGCGGTTGGTTGTCAAGGTCACTGTGGTCGTTAAGCTGCCATTGCTGCAGCCAATGGATATCACAGGAGCACTCAAGGGGGTTGTCCCTCAAAACCCTGAAAGGGAACACAGAGAAAATCGGTCTGTTAAGTCCGAAAGTTCTCTCTCAATCGTGTAACCTTCTTCTTCTTTCTATAGGACTATACAAAGTATTCAAGGTCGTTATTATCAAAGACGCACACTGCAAATAGAACATTCTAGAATTTAAGAAAAAGGGGAGTGAATAGAGAGTAAAAACTCAACATAGAAAATAATTCATCAGTGAAATATGTGTTGAAAATTCTCTGCAATCAGTTCCAAAACAGAGTGAAAGGGGTCTATGTTGCTCATACAAAGTGACCCTCTTTGAGTTGATATTTCAGTCACAGGTTGACTAGTTGAAGAGAGTACAGAAGGGATGTTCTGAGGGGTGTTTTACTCACAGGTTGAGCAGGGGAAGAAAATGGAACACCTTCCAACTGATATGCTCCAGGGAGTTAGATGCCAGGTTTCTGTGTGATACAATAAGGAGACAACATCTATCCAACAGGATATTCAGCATATAAATGGCAAAAAATCTAAATACAGTATTATACAATTTGTTGTTGAGCCTATGATTCCCCCCCTCTTTTCACCCATGTTGAGTTTTGCATAAGAATGGTCTGTGCATGGCAAACAGCTCAATATTTAAAACAATTACCAGTAAAAAGGGATCATTTTGTTTTTGCACTGTTTCCATATGCTCGTCTTTAGGTGTCCAGCGTGTCAAGAGTCCTCACATTCACACACAAACAATCAGCAGTCATTATAGCCTTGCTGTTTGTTATGTTTACACATGCATTTGCTATATCTATTCAAATGAGTTTTTCTGTTCTACCATGTGTCTGACACCTGTTGTTTTCTCAAATGCTGCCATAATGAGGACAAAAATCCAAGTCTGTAATATACTTTTTTTGTGTAATCTATAATCATTTTTGGGATGAAGTAAATAAACATTCATCTGGAGAGATGGTTTTGTAAAATGTATGTTTTTATGTTGTTGAAATAAATCATACTGAACTAATCCCAAGATATGATCACTCAGTGCAGAACAATGCGGACCTGCTTAGAATTATTCTCTGGGTGGACACATTGGTGCCTCCAAATGTACTCTGCTTAATTACCCAGGCAAGTCTTTTACATCAAATGTACTCTGCTTAATTACCCAGGCAAGTCTTTTACATCAAATGTACTTTGCTTAATTACCCAGGCAAGTCTTTTACATCAAATGTACTCTCCTTAATTACCCAGGCAAGTCTTTTACATCAAATGTACTCGGCTTAATTACCCAGGCAAGTCTTTTACATCAAATGTACTCTGCTTAATTACCCAGGCAAGTCTTTTACATCAAATGTACTCGGCTTAATTACCCAGGCAAGTCTTTTACATCAAGTGCTACATTCACAAACATCATTGGCACACCTCTTGCTGTTGTCTCACTGTTCTGTACATTAGGTGATGAGCCCAAACACTTCTCTGAGACGGTGGTCGTTATGCATGGCCATCGAACACTACTAGAGTGCTCGAGTTATATTAGCCTGATGATGCTGCTTGTACTTGTAAGAGGAGAAAGGAGAACAGGTTTTACTATATCAAATATTGTGTATTAGGAGTATGAGGTGAATTCATTTGATAAAAAATATGAAATATTGCGGGCGATTGGCAGATGTAGATTTCATAGACCTACTGTACATTCAGATGTGCTGCACTTTATTGTAAATCAAAAGAAAATGTGGATTTATGAGGCATATCACTGCTTAGATATGTTATCCCCTATGTATCCCTAGTGTATCTTTTTAAACGTGCTGCAGATCACCATGACTGCTCTGAAATGCTTCTGTGCTGGCAGAGGGTGTAAATAAAACCTCTCAGAAGATGACAGCGGACCACACTGGGGAGGCACCTCATGCAACCGATACATATTCACTCTGGCAGGGCCAATGGGGGCCAGCAGGGTTTCAATTATTTGTTTTCCTTGCTCCCAAAAGTTCATGTCAGATGGGTTAGCCATTGGGGCTTATCTATTACCAGCTCGATTCCTCCCGGGCCACAAGGGAAGGGAGGATGGCCGGGAATGGCAGCTGCTCCTAGCTGTGCTCACGCACAGCATCTTCATTTATGAACTGGGTGGTTCGAGCTGTGAATGCTAATTGGCTGACAGCCGTGGTATATCAGACCGTATAACATGGGTATGACAAAACATGTATTTTTACTGCTCTAGTTACGTTGGTAAGCAGTTTATAATAGCAATAAGGCACCTCGGGGGTTTGTGATATATGGCCAATATACCACTCCGCGTTGTGTCGTGCATAAGAACAACCCTTAGCCGTGGTATATTGGCCATATACCACACCTAAATATCTTAAGGAACAAGGAAAGGGGTGGAGGAGAAAATATCCTGGTATGTCTTGAGAAATTGCCCCCCAAGTACAGTAGCAGAGCCCCTCCCATGTTCTCACCCATTTTGGGTGGCGCTCCCAATCTAAGAGACACATCTGTTACACCCCACAAACCCCGTCCTCGAAATATTGATTAAGCAATAATGGACCCTTAGTGGAGTGTATTTATTATGCAGCAGTTGTCGATAATCCACCAAAGTGAGCGAGTAAATGGTGACTGGTGGAAGTCTTCTCCGATTTCATCAGAACCCCCCCCCCCATCATCCCTGAACCCCATTCAGTACCCTTCCCTCTACACCCCCTCCTCCTCCCAAACCGGCTGTCTTTCAGATAAACAACATCGGACATGTCACACATGTTTAGTAAGATGATGAGGACAAGATGGTGGAAACAAGGGTCAGCTACTGATGGAGGGATGATTGGCATGGATACGGGCAGTATTGGGGAAGCTACTCTGAAAATATAGTTTACCAAGCTACCAACTACCTCACACTGTAAGAAGTTAAGCTACACTAAAGCTACCGTCAAGAAAAACATAGTTTGTTTAACTAAAGTTACTTTTAAAAAGTAGTTCACTTAATCCAAACTACTTTTGTGGAAATTAACATATCTGTAACGTCCTGACCAGAGTTCTTATGTGTTTTGCTTGTTTAGTGTTGGTCAGGACGTGAGCTGGGTGGGAATTCTATGTTGTGTGTCTAGTTTGTCTGTTTCTGTGTCCAGCCTAATACGGTTCTCAATCAGAGGTAGCTGTCAATCGTTGTCCCTGATTGAGAATCATATATAGGAGGCTTGTTTTGTGTTGGGATTTTGTGGGTGATTGTTTCCTGTCTCTGTGTTTTGTGTTCTGCACCAGATAGGTCTGTCTAGGTTTTCACATTTGTTATTTTGTATTTTGTATAGTGTTCACGTATTCGTCTCTTTGTTTATTAAATATGTTGAACACTAGCCGCGCTGCATGTTGGTCCTCTCCTTCACCAATGGAAGAAAACCGTTACAATATCTAATTCTGAAATGTCATAGACTGCAAGTTGCAAGAACAGATCAATCTGGAGTCAGATGTTAACAGAATTTGTAATTTATTCTATTAAAAACAAAAATAATGTTTTATGTGACAATTAGGCAGGTCTGATGACGAAAAAGTAAGGAAATTCTTGCCTACTTCAACCATATTTTATTTTATTTGATAAAAAAAGTAGTGTGTATTTCCAGTAGTTAGCTACACCACTACATGATAAAAAAAACTTAGGTTGGAGTCATTAAAACCTGTTTTTCAACCACTCCACAAATGTATTGTTAACAAACTATAGTTTTGGCAAGTCGGTTTGGACATCTACTTTGTGGATGACACAAGTAATTTTTCCAACAATTGTTTACAGACAGATTATTTAATTTATAATTAATTCACTGTATCACAATTCCAGTGGGTCAGAAGTTTACATACACTGAGTTGACTGTGCCTTCAAACAGCTTGGAAAACTCCAGAAAATTATGTCATGGCTTTAGAAGCTTCTGATTTACATCATTTGAGTCAATTGGAGATGTACCTGTGGATGTATTTCAAGGCCTACCTTCAAACTCAGTGCCTCTTTGCTTGACATCATGGGAAAATTAAAAGAAATCAACCAAGACCTCAGAAAAAAATTGTAGACCTTCACAAGTCTGGTTCATCCTTGGGAGCAATTTCCAAACACCTGAAGGTACCACGTTCATCTGTACAAACAATAGCACGCAAGTATAAACACCATGGGACCACGCAGCCGTCATACCGCTCAAGAAGGAGACGCGTTCTGTCTCCTAGAGACAAATGTATTTTGGTGCGAAAAGTGAAACAAGGAAGAAGTCACTGCTCCAAAAACCGCCATAAAAATGCCAGACTACGGTTTGCAACAGCACATGGTGTCACGTTCCTGACCTGTTTTCTCTTGTTTTTGTATGTGTTTAGTTGGTCAGGGCGTGAGTTGGGGTGGGCATTCTATGTATTGTGTTTCTATGTTGGGTTTAATGTGTTGCCTGATATGGTTCTCAATTAGAGGCAGGTGTTTGACGTTTCCTCTGATTGAGAACCATATTAAGGTAGGCTGTTCTCACTGTTTGTTTGTGGGTGATTGTCTTCCGTGTCTGTATGTATGTTCGTACCACACGGGACTGTAGCGTTTGTTTGTAGTCTGTACCTGTTCGTGCGTTCTTCGTGTATTTGTAAGTTCTCATGTTTTAGGTCAGTCTACGTCATTTATTTGTTTTGTAGTTTGTTTAAGAGTTTTCGTGTTTCGTCGTTCTGTTAATAAATATTCATTATGTCTTCATCACCCGCTGCGCCTTGGTCCGCTCATTCACCACAAGACGACCGTTACACATGGGGACAAAGATCGTACTTTTTGGAGAAATGTCCTGTGGTCTGATGAATCAAAAATAGAACTGTTTGGCCATAATTACCATTGTTATGTTTGGAGGAAAAAGGGGGAGGCTTGCAAGCCGAAGAACACCATCCCAACCGTGAAGCACGGGGGTGGCAGCATCATGTTGTGGGGGTGCTTTGCTGCAGGAGGGACTGGTGCACTTCACAAAATAGATGGCATCATGAGGGAGGAAAATTATGTGGATATATTGAAGCAACATCTCAAGACATCAGTCAGGAAGTTAAAGCTTGGTCGCAAATGGGTCTTCCAAATGGACAATGACCCCAAGCATACTTCCAAAGTTGTGGCAAAATGACTTAAGGACAACAGAGTCAAGGTATTGGAGTGGTCATCACAATGCCCTGACCTCAACCCTATAGAACATTTGTGGGCAGAACTGAAAAGGTGTGTGTGAGCAAGGAGGCCTACAAGCCTGACTCAGTTACACCAGCTCTGTCAGGAGGAGTGGGCCAAAATTCACCCGACTTATTGTGGGAAGCTTGTGGAAGGCTACCTGAAACGTTTGACCCAAGTTAAACAATTTAAAGGCAATGCTACCAAATACTAATTGAGTGTATGTAAACTTCTGACCCACTGGGAATGTGAGGAAAGAAATAAAAGCTGAAATAAAGAATTCTCTCTGCTATTATTCTGACATTTCACATTCTTAAAATAAAGTGGTGATCCTAACTGACCTAAGACAGGGAATTTTTACTAGGATTAAATGTTAGGAATTGTGAAAAACTGAGTTGAAATGTATTTGGCTAAGGTGTATGTAAACTTCCGACATCTACAACCAAGTGCAAAATGTAGTTAAATTACTAGTTGTACAACATGTAGTTCACTACTCCCCAACACTACATACGTGCAACACTAATGCTAGTTTGCTAGTTTCTAGTGTGCTGTACAGTGTGTCTTTAGAAGGTAGTTGAAGGATTCCATTTGTGAGAAAGTTTGGATCACGGTGTTAGAAACACAAACATCAGAAAAGTCATCTACGATTCATCGATCAGTGTTTGTTTTTCAAATATAGTTGATTCAAACTTTCTAACAAGTGGAATCCAATTCATTTCAATATACTAAACGTGGTCCAATATGTTGTACGTTGATTGTGCCTACACTTGTAAAAACAGGTTGGTCTACATTGTGTCAACCCAATCCTGTTAACTTTAAATTGAAATGGCATGTTTCTTGTAAAACAAATTTAACACGCTGTTAGATCAGAGGTCAGAATCTGTCCCACAGGACGCACTACTGTTGAGCCTCTGATACTACACCAATGCATTCTGTGCCTAAATAACTTACACAGTGTTACTGTTGAATAAAATGGTATCAAATTAATTATGATTACATTTCAGTAATTTGAATCTGTATTCCGGCCTAAATCTATTGTTATGCAGTTTTTATATTTTTTGAATAATAAACTCAAGATCTCAAGGCTCGGGAGGCTTCCCCTTAATTGACAGCAACAAAGAGCCTGACCCAAGCATGGGTCGAGACATGACAAGGAAAGACAATCCCTTTGTAAAGCCAAGGACACTTACACATATTGGAGCTTGATGTTGTGTTGGAAAGCATTAGCCGAGATGTACGCCAGCCTGCAGAACGTGACCGTGCTGGAGGGAGAAACACGACAGAAACAACAAAAGACAGAACAGGAAGTGTGAATCACTGATTATGCTACTAGTTAGCCACAGTAAATCCATAGTGTGTATGTTAGCCAGTCTGTATTAGCTGTGTTAGCTAGCTCCAGACCATTTCCTTTCTTTGAATACGGAAGTTGTAAGGTACTCAGAAGAAGAATTGAAATTAAATTACTGTACAGGACTGCAGGTTTCTGCTCAGAATAATGGCTAATGTGCAACACAGGAGGTTTACCCCCTTGATTGAAAGAGCCATAAAGGAAATGAAATGTTGAGTTGTAAAGTTTAGTACTGCAGATTGCTATAACAAGGTAGATATTGGAGAGGGTGAATAGGGAGGGTGGAGTGTGGAGAAGACCACTCAATCAATGACAGGACCAACCAAACATTTAAAGCCAAGTCAATAAAATCAACTGCTAGGTGTATTGTAGCACATTTCGTGTATGTATTTCATGCAGTAATACAAACAGACATCTATAAACATATTATCATACAACATTAGAAAAATACTGTACATATTACATATTATGCAAGGTTACTCACAGATTCTTCAACTCTCTATAGTTGGCAAGGTCTACTTCTGTAATGTTCTCCAGGTCGGCTTGATTTTCGATGTAACTGGGTAAAGAAACAAAAAAGAAATACAATGACATTCAGAGTTGATTTGAGTACATTTTTTTTTAAAGCAACAAAAAAAATTCTGCTGAAAAGTAAAATACTAAAATACTGTCTAGGAACAATGAGCTTCATAGGCTTATTATAAGCAACAAAACAAAATGCTTGAACGGAAAATTATCTTTATTGTTATCAATAATTTTTACCCACAGCAATCCAGGCAAAGCAGGACAGTTAATATAATGACCAATACAAAAGGTTGTACATGTATTAAATGTGATGAAAGCCCTAAAAAGGTACTGAATTGACACAGTACAGCACAGAGTATTATATTTTATAGTGAAATTCATGAGTGCATTGTCCAAACCATGGGCCTTTGTGGACTAGAGCCTGACAACTGATAGCATAACCAGACCAACGCAGATGCAAAGAAAACAAACCACAAAGCTAATATCAAAACTAAATCTACTGTAGAGAAGACTTGGAAAAACCATTTGTCTTCTTGCGAGACTCTCATTTGACATTGCTGATGGTAAATTCTCTTCAATGAGTCATTTTCCACTTTTCCAGACGCACCTATTATTTCACGAGGGGACAGTATGTCAACTCAACACTCATTTAACACAAGGTCACTTTGCCCTACTCTTGAACTACAGTATCTTGAACCTCTTTGTATGTTCAATCTTAGAACAAAAATGTGCTATCTAGAACCTAAAAGGTTTATTTGTCTGTCCCCATAGTATAGCCCTTTGAAGTACCCTTTCTGGTTCCGGGTAAAACCATTTTGAGGTTTCCATGTAGAACCCCTACACAGAGGGTTCTACATGAAAACCAAAAGGGTTCTCCTATGGGACAGCCGAAGAATCCCTTTGGAATCCTTTTTTTTTAAGAGTGTACTGTACAGATGTAAGATCATAATTTGAGCCAGTTTGCTACAGCAGGAAAATCATCTTGCAGCAACAAGAAATGTGAATTATTATGCAGATTATAATTATTGGACATTTTTGTAGGGGTTGATACATTTTCCATAAGGGAAAATCAAGTCTGAAATGTCTAAATGTAATTATAAACATCAGAAGCCTTTTTAAACCTCCTGCATTGCAGAAAAGTTATCCTGCAACAGGTTAAGATCCTACATTTGTACACAACGTGGCCAGAAATGTACATTTTATATGGACTGTTATATATTATATTTATGATATTACTGTATCAATAACCAAAAGTAAAGCAGCATAAAAGGACCAAGGGGGTGTAACGGCTTTCCTCCTCCTCTTCATCCGAAGAGGAGGAGCAGGGATTCGACCAAAACGCAGCGTTTTGAAATGACATGATTTTAATGAACAAGACGAAAAAACACGAAACGAAATACACTTGAATAATTAACAAAATAACAAAACGGAGTAGACAGACCTGGACATGGAACTTACATAAATACACGAAGAACTCACGAACAGGAACAGACTACATAAACCGAGACAGTCCCGTGTGGCGCGACAAACACTGACACAGGAGACAACCACCCACAAACAAACAGTGTGAAAACACCTACCTTAATATGACTCTCAATCAGAGGAAATGAAAACCACCTGCCTCTAATTGAGAGCCATATCAGGTCACCCTTATACAAACATAGAAACACATAACATAGACTACCCACCCAAACTCACGCCCTGACCGTCAAACACATACAAAATAACAGAAAACCGGTCAGGAACGTGACATAACCCCCCCCTCAAGGTGCGTACTCCGAACGCACCACCAAAAGTCTAGGGGAGGGTCTGGGTGGGCATCTGACCACGGTGGTGGCTCAGGCTCTGGGCGAGGTCCCCACCCCACCATAGTCAATCCCAGCTTACGTCTCCCCCTTAGAATGACCACCCTCATTTTACACCCACTTAGTTTAAGGGGCAACACCAAGATAAAGGACAGCTCCGGGACAAGGTAGCTCAGGACAGAGGAATAGCTCAGGACAGAGGGATAACTCAGGACAGAGGGATAGCTCAGGACAGAGGGATAGCTCAGGACAGAGAGGTAGCTCAGGATAGAGGGGCAACTCCGGACTGAAGGGCTGCTCCGGACAGAGAGACAGCTCTGGACTGAGGGGCAGTTCTGGATAAATAGCCGCTCTGGGCTGAGGGGCAGCTCATGACTGGCTGACGGCTCTGGACGCTCATGGCTGGCTGACGGCTCTGGACGCTCATGGCTGGCTGACGGCTCTGGACGCTCATGGCTGGCTAACGGCTCTGGACGCTCATGGCTGGCTAACGGCTCTGGACGCTCATGGCTGGCTGACGGCTCTGGACGCTCATGGCTGGCTGGCGGCTCTGGACGCTCATGGCTGGCTGGCGGCTCTGGCAGATCCTGTCTGGTTGGCGGCTCTGGCAGATCCTGTCTGGTTGGCGGCTCTGGCAGATCCTGTCTGGTTGGCGGCTCTGGCAGATCCTGTCTGGTTGGCGGCTCTGGCAGATCCTGTCTGGTTGGCGGCTCTGGCAGATCCTGACTGACGAATGGCTCTAGCGGCTCCTGACTGACTAACGGCTCTGACGGCTCGGGACAGACGGGCGGCTCTAATGGCTCGGGACAGACGGATGGCTCAGACGGCACTGGGCAGACGGATGGCTCAGACGGCACTGGGCAGACGGATGGCTCAGACGGCACTGGGCAGACGGATGGCTCAGATGGCGCTGGTGAGACGGATGGCTCTGGCCGGATGAGACGCACTGTAGGCCTGGTGCGTGGTACCGGAACTGGAGGTACCGGGCTAAGGACACGCACCTTCAGGCTAGTGCGGGGAACAACAACAGGGCACACTGGACTCTCAATGCGCACTATAGGCCTGGTGCGTGGTACCGGAACTGGAGGTACCGGGCTGAGGGCACGCACATCATGGCGAGTGCGGGGAGAAGGAACAGTGCGTACAGGGCTCTGGAGACGCACAGGTGGCTTAGTGCGTGGTGCCGGAACTGGAGGCACTGGGCTGGAGACACGCACCATAGGGAGAGTGCGTGGAGGAGGAACAGGGCTCTGGAAACGCACTGGAAGCCTGGTGCGTGGTGTAGGCACTGGTGGTACTGGGCTGGGGCGGGGAGGTGGCGCCGGAAATACCGGACCGTGCAGGCGTATTGGCTCCCTTGAGCACTGAGCCTGCCCAACCTTACCTGGCTGAATGCTCCCCGTCGCCCGACCAGTGCGGGGAGGTGGAATAACCCGCACCGGGCTATGTAGGCGAACCGGGGACACCATGCGTAAGGCTGGTGCCATGTATGCCGGCCCGAGGAGACTTACTGGTGGCCAGATATGTAGGGCCGGCTTCATGACATCCGGCTCAATGCTCAATCTAGCCCTACCAGTGCGGGGAGGTGGAATAACCCGCACCGGGCTATGCACACGTACAGGAGACACCGTGCACGGTGTCTGCCCATACTCCCGCTCTCCACGGTTAGCCTGGGAAGTGGGCGCAGGTCTCCTACCTGCCCTTGGCCCACTACCTCTTAGCCCCCCCCCCAAGAAATTTTTGGGGTTTCTTCACGGGCTTCCGTGCTAGCCGTGTACCTTCATATCTCCGGTCTTGAGCTTGATTCTCCGGCTTCCAGCCACGTCTCATTGCTGCCTCCTCATACCACCGCTCCTGGGCTGTGGCTGCCTCCTTCCACTCACGAGAGCGGCGATATTCTCCAGTTTGCGCCCAGGGTCCCTTTCCGTCCAATATTTCCTCCCATGTCCACGAGTCCTGGTTCTTTTGTTGCGCTCTCCCACGCCGCTTGGTCGTATTAAGGTGGGTGGTTCTGTAACGGCTTTCCTCCTCCTCTTCATCCGAAGAGGAGGAGCAGGGATTCGACCAAAACGCAGCGTTTTGAAATGACATGATTTTAATGAACAAGACGAAAAAACACGAAACGAAATACACTTGAATAATTAACAAAATAACAAAACGGAGTAGACAGACCTGGACATGGAACTTACATAAATACACGAAGAACTCACGAACAGGAACAGACTACATAAACCGAGACAGTCCCGTGTGGCGCGACAAACACTGACACAGGAGACAACCACCCACAAACAAACAGTGTGAAAACACCTACCTTAATATGACTCTCAATCAGAGGAAATGAAAACCACCTGCCTCTAATTGAGAGCCATATCAGGTCACCCTTATACAAACATAGAAACACATAACATAGACTACCCACCCAAACTCACGCCCTGACCGTCAAACACATACAAAATAACAGAAAACCGGTCAGGAACGTGACAGGGGGAAACATTTTCCTCCACTTGAACAATTTTATCAAGAAAAATTCAAAGCTTTTTCACATACAGTATAGCCAAATATGATAGCTTAAAAAGCAGCACCCAACCCTTTTTCACGACAACACCTGGGAAATGTGTCATGTATTTTTATTGGTATCTGGTTGACATGACGACCGATAACCAGATTACAACCAGGTGAAGACTTCTCTTTCTGATCACAAAAAAATTCATTTTACAGCCAGTATACAACCTGACCATGACATCACTAAAGACATCAGCCAGACATCATTGCAGCCATTTTTACCCGCTGGGCAGTGCCCCAAACATCTCCATCACCAAATATTTCCTTCTTTAACAGTGAGGCACTATTGTTTCAGTCTGTCACTACGCAACACAGATATTTATTTGACCCACGGAGCGGTAATGTAATTGCAGGACAGGTGGAATGAGAATCACCAATCGCCCCCATGCTTATTGGATTGAGTCAAGTGGGTCAAATTTCATCTAGTGTTCTCAGGCGGGCATCCGCTGACAATCCACTGAATTTAATTTATAACTTAGTGCATGATGAATTTGGGCCCCTGTTCCACAGTTAATGGTTTCTTGTTTGTTCCCCTGAAACACATGCCGAAAGAGCAGCTCTTGCTTATTGATTGAATTGCTTAAAACTCTGCTGGAGTTCTAAGTAACAAGTTAAGCCACAGGTACTGACTGATAAGATATATATATATATATATATATATATATATATATAGAGAGAGAGAGAGAGAGAGAGAGAGAGAGAGAGAGAGAGAGAGAGAGAGAGAGAGAGAGAGAGAGAGAGAGAGAGAGAGAGAGAAGTAGAGGCATAGAGGGAGAAAGTTAAGTACTAGCTGGACATGCTGCAGATGCAGTCTCTCCCTTAACGAGCTAGATTGAGTGTTAATTGTTGAGAGCAGTAGAGAGGAACAAAGACAGAACAGCATGGGATTACAGCAAACAGCATTTAGTTCTGTGTTCCATTTTCAGTACTGTATAGCCTAAGGATAACAGCCATTTTCCAATTCTCTGAAAAGAGTGGACAGAGCTGTGTACTGTAAAGTAACATATAATTGCTTAATTAAAGATCAATTTTCCAACTTTTGTATAGTTTCAGACAGTTTTGAAAGTGGTGCTCATGAGCTAAAAGTGGTCCCTGTTTTTTGTGTACTACATCATTCAATTGTGTACTATGTCATCCATTTTGTGGAATATCATCTGAATGTTGCAATTCGTGTGATATGTAACAAATCCAATTCATGCAATATGAATCTGGATCCCGTAGCGCATCTTTAAGTGGAGTATACTGTGTACCCTTTAAAATATTATGTGTCTCTTCTATGCAGTTTTACTTAAGTATGTATAATCCGTTGGTTAATAGTCCTTCGGGGAACCACAAGCCTCCTGCACAACCACATGTTCTCAATGGGTTTGTGAGGATGACCCTCACCAGGCAAGGATGTATGTATCTGAACACCTTGCTGCTATAGTGCCTCTATGATACATGATGGGGAAGAGATTGTTTGCAGTCACCAAGGCAGAGTATCAGTGAAGCAGTATGAATATCAGCACAATCCCACAGACCTGATCACTCCACTACCACCAACTCTGCTCTTATCGACAGTGTTCTCTTACAGCACCTCGCACCCCAGTACAGCCCATGCGAAACCACCAGACACAAGATCAAACAGACTCTGTAACCCCAACTCAAAGCGGGGGAGTTCAATTTGATGACTTCGTGGAGTGGAATTTGTTCACTGGAAACAGAAATTGAGAAACTCCAGTTGTACAAATCATGGAAAGAGGACTAGGAGTAGAAGTCTCTGATAAGATGTAAGACGGATAATCTCTGAATACTTTGATACATACTCTTTGAATCTCATGGACTTTTAATCTTTAGTAATTGTAATAACAGTCCTGTGAAACTTCACAAGAAGAGCCTGCACAGAGTGTCTTTTACCAATCAAATTTGCAGAAGCAATCATCAAAGCAAGAACACCATTTCAAATGAAGTCCGTTATCTAACCAGCTCATCACCATACTAACACACACTGAAGGTCGGTGGTCATACAAAATGTACTCAATCCTTAGGGTCACGTAACTCCCCTCTCCATGAAAATGAATGGAAACCAATCACCTTGATTAAACTCTATACTGGACTATATTCACCTTCTTCTACTAAGACATGTATTTGTTGTTCCACGCCCAGCATTGCTTCAAACAGCTCAAGCCGGTCACGCAACCAACATCAGATCAGCAAAGCAATGGATTAACCATTATGCCAACCCAATTCATTATTCACACTACCAGACATCCCATCCAAGACTGAGCCAACAGATAGATAAGCAAAACATGAGCACTTGACAAACACACACAACAAAACCAGCAGAACCAATCAACCAACCAACCAACCAACCATCCAAGCAACCAACTGCACTCACATTTCCGTGACGTTTTCGCTCTCCTGTAGTGCCAACGCGGGTATAGTGGCAATGCCATTGGGCTCCAGGCACTGCAGCATGGCGAAGGAGCACCGGCAGGCGGATGGGCACCCTCCCAGAGCTGGCACTGCCAGGGTGATTGCCAGTAGTACCAGGGCCAGTGGGGCGGCCCATGGAGCAGAACCCACAGCCATGATGATGGAGATGGTGGAAGGGCAGCTCAGAGAGTTGTCAGTGCAGACTGAGACAGAGTAGGACTAAACCGGAGAATAGACTGGGAAGTTCCACACACAGCAGATCTTCTCTGGGCTGACTCGCAGGGTTGTGATCCCAGCCAGGAGACTCTGGTACTGAGCCACAGGAGCAGCGAGCAGCAGGAGCGAGGCAGGCAAGGGGCCCTGGGGATGCTGGTAGGCTGCAGCCTCCCCACCCTCACTCCCTTCTCCCTCTCTCTCTGTCTCTCTCTCTCTCACTCTCTCTCTTTCTCTCTCGCGTAGGGAGGGGCAAGGCAGGCCATTAGTTGACTGTGTGGGAGAGCCACTGTCACCAGACAAAGAGATGAGATGGGATGATGGTGATATGATCTTCTGCCTCTGAGTGAGATGTCTCCTGTCCCACCAGTGGTTGCAGGTGTGAGACAACTAAGAAGTCAGGACTCTTGGGTACCAACCAGTCTCATGCAGTGAAGATGGTTGCAAATGGTGAATCCATCTATCTGCATGTGTTTATGAATGAGGTGACTTCCCTTGTAGGTTTGTGAGATCAGAGCTAATAAGGGATTTAGTAGTGGTTGTGGACAAATCGGGGAAGATACAGTACTAGGAAACACTAGTCAATACAACAGGCTATGAGGCGAACAATCACTTTTTGACAGGGTTATTATTATGCATGTAATTATTTCATTCATTTACAAAGGGGTAATTGTTACATTATTTTATGTAACAATGTGTAACAATCAAGCATTCCTATTGGACGATTAATGTATAATGTGATTTTTAATTGTGTATTTAAACCCCCTTGTTTTTGTGTTCCAGGCGGACTCCCACAGAAAGTGATGCAGTCCAGAGGCATGGTGGATCCATGTTGCAACAGAGCTTAAGGCTGAAATGTTTCATTAGAGCACAAGGCAAATGTACTTTGTGCTGTATGATTAAGTGATAATGGACTCCTGCCTGCTGGCTTGTGTTGCTGCTTGTGTCCCTTTTTGTTTGGTTTGTAAGTTGTATGATGGTTTTACCTAACATGGATTTTAAGCTAAACGTAAGAGAAAAGGATGTTTATGTAAATGAAATATGGAGACGATGAAATCGAATTGAATTGAAAAACTGTGTGCTGAAACCTTGGCAAACACCAATCCTTAAAATAAATGGGTTGAACTGTCCTTTTGTTGTCTGTCTCTGCTGTCACACTGCCTGCTCAACCCAGACCCAGAACCTGTCACTTTTCTACCTTGTGACATAGTCATAAGACAGGGTTAGCATGATTGGCTGTAAACCTCATGTCGGAATATCATTTGTAAAGATGACATCATGGCTCAAATATTTCTCGTCAGAATGTTACTCAAGGAAGGCTAAAATAGCTCACTGCAATAGCGCAGAGACATCATATAGAATTAGCATTGCTTGTGGCCCTCAATCTCTTGGCGTCTATGAGACGGAGCCAATTCTTACCCCAGGGACAAATAGTATGCCCCACCCCCATCCCTCTTAGTCACCATACACATGAATAAGGTCATAGTGTCCTGACCACAATTACCAGCTATAAGCTGAATTGCCATTTCTGCTGCAGTAGTCAGGAGATAGTGATGGCTCAGTACTTCCTCCCTACTCTCAATACTTTAACTGAGCTCAGCTAGTAAGATGGGAAGGCAAGAAGCTTCTTCACCACGGAAGTGTTCTAGTGGAGTAGATAAATGTGTAGAATAGTGTTTGATGTGTGAAATGTGTGAAATGTGACATTGAGCATACAGAACGCTTTGTACCAATCATTATTAATGCATGGATTGATATCAAAGTGAAGAAGACTTCAAGTGAAATTGAATTAAATGAGTTCATGTTTTTCAACAGTTGTTTGGTTTATTTTCTTTTCAGTGGCAGTTTGTGTGGCAGTGTTGTCACGACTTCTGCCAAAGTCGGTTCTTCTCCTTGTTCGGGCGGTGTTCGGCAGTCGACGTCACCGGTCTTCTAGCCATGGCCAATCCATTTTTCATTTTCCATTTGTTTTGTCTTGTTTTCCCACACACCTGCTTTTCATTCCCTCATTACGTGTTGTGTATTTAACCCTCTGTTCCCCCCATGTCTTTGTGTGTTATTGTTTGTTGTAAGTGCTTGTGCACATTTGTTGTCTGGTGCGCGTCGGGTTTTGTACCCATTCTTTATTATTCTGGATGCCGGTGGTTATATATTATGTATATTAAACTGCTCCGGTTATTACCCAGTTCTGCTCTCCTGCGTCTGACTTTGCTGCCACCAGTTACTCACCCCTTACAAGTGTACATGTCTGTTTGCATTGAAATGAGGAATGCTTATGCAAAGGAATGCTTACGCATCATATTCCATATTCTCTGAACATAAGAAAATATAGAGAATACATATAATTTCTTATTTCTGTTTGAGCTAATGTTCCAAATCTATGATGGAGTTAGGGATAGGAAGTCTCCAATAATCAAGGGCAGTGCAGGGTATACTGAATAAAGCAGCCAATCAGAACAGTGGGCAATGAAATTAAGGACAAATAGCCAATATTCACCACCCCCACACCTCATCAAGAACCTCAAAGCATCACAGAGGACGTCCTAAGCATATTAGGTAACATTCCTGTTGGATCCCTTTTAGGTTTCAGTGAGATGTTATCTAACGGAAGTTCTGAAAACGTTCTAGGAACATTAAAGTTCCAATGCAGCCGTTTTAATCTCAATATCAAATCATTTCTGGGTAACAATTAAGTACCTTTTGTGATTGTTTTCAATTAAAATGGTCAAAAAGAAGCAAAAATTGCTTCTTAGCAAAGGACAATTTCTCAATCGAGAATTTTGCTAGGACGGTCTGGGAGTGGTCTGAGTGGGAAGGGGGAAACTGAAAACTAGCTGTTATTGGCAGAGAGGTTTGGAACTCTCTTTCTCATTGATATGTTAACTCATTTACCACATGGTGATGTCACCATGGAAAGCCAAAACTCCATCCCACCAAAACAGCCAGAAATGTAAGGGCAGTCTTTTCAAACAGCTCTTACACTTAAAGGTCATTATCATAATTTTCACAATTTCACAGTATTATTCCAACCTCCTGGTGTGGAAATATATGCTCAGTGGCCCGTTTATTAGGTACACCCATCTAGTACCGGGTCACACCCACCTTGGCCTTCAGAACAGCCTAAAATCTTCGGGGCATGGAAACATTGCTCAATTGGAATCAAGGGACCTAATGTGTGCCAGGAAAACATTCCCCACACCATTACACCACCGCCATCAGCCTGTACCGTTGACACCAGGTATGATGGGGCCATGAACTTATGCTGCTTACACCAAATCCGGACTCTGCCATCAGCATGATGCAACAGGAACCGGGATTTGTCGGACCAGACAATGTTTTTTCCACTCCTCAATTGTCCAGTGCTGGTGATCACGTGCCAGGTTCCAATCATTTTTTCACCATGCATTTTTGCATTGGTGATTTTAGAACTACTTCATATAAGGTCTGTGTTTCGTGTAGGCTTACCCTGGCGTGATGTTTTGATAACCAAGCAAATCTCTCTCGGACCAGGTAACTTTTATCAACATATTTGCCTGTAATTACCCCACAAATGTAAATGCTAATTAGCCGCCAATGTGGCTAGCGTACAGAACTACACATCTTGATGCAAGCTTTGACATCATCTCTCAAGGCACATTTCTCAATGCAAACTCTTCGACAAGTAGCAAGTAACCTATCAAGTAGATATTAAGGCCTTTTTAGTTTCTTGTGTAAATAATTGATAGAGTTTCTCGTGTTTATTCTTGTTTAGCATTTTCAAATTACCTTTAAATTACTCTCTGGCCTTTGTAGCGAACTAGCTAACCTTAGGGTCGATCGGAAGCAAGGATGGTTCTGTGCTATGTACCGGATTGTAACCACTACTTCGATAAGCACACGTGCATTTTAGCGTTTTCCATCCTCTGTAAGCGAGGTGTCGCTGGAGCCGTGTGATAAAGTAAGTCCTGTTTGCTAGCTGCTAACAATCCATTTTGGTTAGGACAAAGATCTGTAGTTAGCTAGGTTCTTATGAAAATTAGCTAGATACCCACCAGCTGTAGTTGTTCAATGCACATTACCTTCCTTACAAGTAAAAAGAAAACCAGCATAGGCTAGCATAATGACTGTTTAAAAATGCACACAGACCAGCCTTATTTATTAAACTTACGGTAACTACATTACTTTAGTTGGCTGCTTTGAGCAAAACCTGTATGTAATATAACCTATTCTGGGAGCCTAGAGTGTGTGTGTATGAACTATGTGGAATATTCCCTGAAAACTAGGTAGTGACCTGAGGATCATTACGAGTCTGTCAGAGGTCGTCACGCTGGATGGGGATAGTGATGGAGGCTTGGTGGTCCACGCAACGAAGAAGCAGGTGTCCCTTCCAGTGATGTGGAGTTGACCTTGGACCTGGTGCCAGTAAGGATGGTCTTCACGGAGGATGCAAGGTAAGGTCCCTTGCAACTTGGACCATGCACTTGACCTCCACTACTGCTGTGATGCCCACCAGAACATCCACTGAGGCACCCAGGATCCCAGACCCTGTGACCTAAAGACCTGACTCCTGCACATCCATCCCTGTAGCCATTTTGAATTCCTTGATGTCCTCCTCTTCGTTTTCTGAGCCCCACTTTACAGACAACACCCTATCCAATGACTGTGAACACCTTGAAATGCATTCGATGTAAGAAATGTACTATATAAATAAAGTTTGATTTGATTGATGACATTACAGCTGTAGAATATTTATTAAACTGTAATTTTGTGCAGTTTTTCCATAAACTTTTAATTGATAACTTGGGATTTCATCACTTGACATATCAATCATATAGTGGGATCCTATGAATCAAGACTGTGTGAATGCATGTACCCCTCAAATTAATACAGTTGTAGTCAGAAGTTTACATACACCTTAGCCAAATACATTTCAACTCAGTTTTTCACAATTCCTGACATTTAATCCCAGTAAAAATTCCCTGTCTTAGGTCAGTTAGGATCACCACTTTATTTTAAGAATGTGAAATGTCAGAATAATAGTAGAGAGAATGATTTATTTCAGCTTTTATTACTTTCATCACATTCCCAGTGGGTCAGAAGTTTACATACACTCAATTAGTATTTGGTAGCATTGCCTTTAAATTGTTTAACTTGGGTCAGACATTTCGGGGAGCCTTCCACAACCTTCCCACAATACGTTGGGTGAATTTTGGCCCATTCCTCCTGACAGAGCTGGTGTAACTGAGTCAGGCTTGTAGGCCTCCTTGCTCGCACACGCTTTTTCAGTTCTGCCCACAGATTTTCTATAGGATTGAGGTCAGGGCTTTGTGATGGCCACTCCAATACCTTGACTTTGTTGTTCTTAAGCCATTTTGCCACAACTTTGGAAGTATGCTTGGTGTCATTGTCCATTTGGAAGACCCATTTGCGACCAAGCTTTAACTTCCTGACTGATGTCTTGAGATGTTGCTTCAATATATCCACCCCTCATGATGCCATCTATTTTGTGAAGTGCACCAGTCCCTCCTGCAGCAAAGCACCCCCACAACATGATGATGCCACCCCCATGCTTCACGGTTGGGATGGTGTTCTCCGGCTTGCAAGCCTCCCCCTTTTTCCTCCAAACATAATGATGGTCATTATGGCCAAACAGTTCTATTTTTGTTTCATCAGACCAGAGGACATTTCTCCAAAAAGTACAATCTTTGTCACCATGTGCAGTTGCAAACCGTAGTCTGGCTTTTTTATGGCGGTTTTGGAGCAGAGGCTTCTTCCTTGCTGAGCAGCCTTTCAGGTTATGTCGATATAGGACTTTTTTTTACTGTGGATATCAATTCTTTTGTACCTGTTTCCTCCAGCATCTTCACAAGTTCCTTTGCTGTTGTTCTGGGATTGATTTGCACTTTTCGCACCAAAGTACATTCATCTCTATGAGACAGAACGCGTCTCCTTCCTGAGCAGTATGACAGCTGCGAGGTCCCATGGTGTTTATACTTGCGTGCTGTTGTTTGTGCAGATGAACGTGATACCTTCAGGCGTTTGGAAATTGCTCCCAAGGATGAACCAGACTTGTGGAGGTCTACAATTTTTTTCTGAGGTCTTGGCTGATTTCTTTTGATTTTCCCATAATGTCAAGCAAAGAGGCACTGAGTTTGAAGGTAGGCCTTGTAATACATCCACAGGTACACCTCCAATTGACTCAAATGACGTCAATTTGCCTATCAGAAGCTTCTAAAGCCATGACATCATTTTCTGGAATTTTCCAAGCTGTTTAAAGGCACAGTCAACTTAGTGTATGTAAACTTCTGACGCACTGGAATTGTGATACAGTGAATTATAAGTGAAATAAACAATTGTCTGTAAACAATTGTTGGAAAATTACTTGTGTCATGCACAAACTAGATGTCCTAACCGACTTGCCAAAACTATAGTTTGTTAACAAGAAATATGTGGAGTGGTTGAAAAACGAGTTTTAATGACTCCAACCTAAGTGTATGTAAACTTCCGACTTCAACTGGAAATACTGTGCCTTTGAAGATTTGTCTCTGGTTATGAAACTACAATACAGGCTAGATGTCTAGACAAAGTACATTTTGAATGTCAATAGCTTTTTTTTCATCAATGACAACATTCTAGAACTGAGTTATCACTCATCGAAGTCTAGTATCCGGGGTAATCTGGTTAATGATTTTATCACTGACTAGGTGTCTTTTTCCTTGTAGAATGTTGACATCTGTATAGAACACATTGTATTGCTAAAATGCTCAAACTTAACTTAATAGCTACACTCACCGACACGGGATAAACTTGATCCCTCATGCTGGCCCTGACCAAACCGGTAAGTTGTCTCTCACAATAGCTGCACTTCTCCACATGGCCAGACTTATAGTGGTCTTCTCCCCTTTTAATGCTCTTATGCTCATCCTTGAAAAATGCCCCGAGGTCTGAAATAGACACAGAAGTCGACATACTGTACAAACAATAATCTAGGCAAAGTAGAATGTATTTGATCTACTGCTCTGCTAACTAGCTAGCTAAAGTGTAGTCAGTGGCTAGCTAAGACAGAGAAAAGTGGACTTCAGTTCATGGATTGGGTACATAAGGTCTTCGGGCAAAAAGGTCTCTGATTTTGCTGTTGAACGGTAGCTGACAGTGTCGGCTAGAGATGACGTACAGGAGCTTCCTTCATTAATCTGTAGTCTTGCTGAGGTCTTCTCTGTTTCTAATTAGGATTTAGAATTTTTGAGAGTAAATTGAGGGGAATATATTGAGAAAACTCACCTTGTCCGAGAGAGAATTACATGGCTATCAAAATGTCACACCAGGGTAAGCCTACACGAAACACAGACCTTAAAAACGATTGGAACCATTACCGGGTTTTACCTCTAGGTTTTATGGGTATTATAACGAGTCCACTGTGCTGGACTATAGCCCATCCGTGGACAAGGACAGATGAGTTGTGCGTTCCGAGATGCCGTTCTGCACACCACTGTTGTAGTGCGCCGTTATTTGCCTGTTTGTGACCCGCCTTTTAGCTTGCAGGATTCTTGCTATTCTCCTTCGATCTCTCATCAACGAGCTGTTTTCGCCCACAGGACTGCCGATGACTGGATGTGTTTTGTTTGTTGAGCCTGAAAAGCCCAGGAGTCCAGCCGTTTCTGAGATACTAGAACCGGCACGCCTGTCACCGACGATCATACCACACTCAAAGTCTCTTAGGTCACTCGTTTTACCCATTCTAACGTTCAATTGAATAGTAACTGAATGCCTCGATGCCTGTCTGCCTGCTTTATATAGCAATTTTTGTGAACGGCTGGTGTACCTAAAAAACTGGCCACTGAGTGTATATAAAACATGATTTTTTAAAGGCCCAATGAACTGGGCCTTTAAAACATGACGTTTACCTCAGAACCATAAGGGGACTTTTAATACAGGTCCAGGCTTGGTCGCAACAAAAGATTGACCTTGTCCCCATTTCGTCACTTCATAATGACATCGTTATAACCGTGCTCTCCGATTGGTCCCTTCATACTGTAGTAAACGAAGGAAAGACTTCCAGGGGACCATGACACAAGGTCCTGCGAACGTCCTAAAAACATCCCGGGGATGTCCCCGAGACACGCCGGGAACGAGGGAAATACAGTGGTCCATGACACAACATCCTGACAACTTTTGTCGACCATTTCAGAACGTTCTGGGGACGTCCTAACAACACATTTTTGTTCCTGGGTCTGTCATTGACCTGTTTGAATGACCTGTTTGGTTGAACTCGTTTTATTCATCTCAGTAGTGTATATTAATTTCCATTTATAAAAAGTGGAGGAGGTTTCTTCCTCATTTTCTTATCAATTAGAAATAGATGGTCACTTTTAGGTAAGAAAAGGTTATTAATAACCTACATATATTTTTTATAATAACCTACATATTTTTTATAATGTACTATTAGATTAAATGACTATGTTCATGCATCATGAAGATCGATGGTCAAAGATGAATTAATGGCTGCCTTCACTCCCATGAATTCATCTTCCTCCTGTCATGTCAAACATAACCACAGTGGTTTGGACATCACTCATTCAAAATGGACTTGGTCACTGTGGTGCATATTGTAGGTTTGGCCCCAGGTCTAGACCAACCATCACCTTGTCCACAAAACCATGTGTAGTTAGACCATCCCTGAATAGCCCCACTCTGTCTCTCTCTCACACACTCTTTCTCCCTGTAGCTTTTTACCATTATTCTACAAATTACTGTTCCATTAGATTAAATTACTTTATGAAATGCTTGCTCCTTGAAAGCCTCACAGGCTCGCACCTGCTAATTAAGTGCTCTCATGTAAATGAGAGTTTTACCAAAGCTTTTGCATATTCTTCGGGAAGCATTAGCTAATTGAGTGGAATGACATGTTCGTTGTCTTGAAACTCAAATGAATAGCCACGATCCAAGACATAACCATAAGCAACAATAATTAAAAGCAATGAAAGGTATGGCAATATACAGTATATTAACTATTAATATGCAGATGTAATCCATTATTATATCTTGATCTCTCCTGGGTTATTAAAGTAATCCCATACATCCTCTGAAACTTTACCGAAGCACAGATGAATTAACGGCTGTTGAAATGGAGGGCAGAGATATAGTGAAAGGGAGAGCGAGAGAGAAAGAAAGAGAAAGAGAAAGGGAGAAACAGAGAAAGAGAGGGAGAAAGATAGAGAGCGGAGAGAGTAGGCTAAGAGAGGCTATACCTGTCAAACATTAAAACAACAGCCAATCCACTTCATTTTAATGTCCTAAAGCCAGAGAGTGTGACTAAGGGAGCTAGAGAGTGAGCGCAGAGTAAAGAGAGAGTGAGTAAAAGCTATTTTGGACCAGGTACAAGGAAAGGCTTTTACACAGAGAGTGGTTAATGCACACAGTGCCCATGTCCAGCCTGCATTGCTACACTACGGTTGCTGTACATTGACCCACTCACATACAGTCCACCAACAAAATGGCCAATAACAGTGTAACATCGCACAGATGTCAGGCAAAGAAACCTGAGAGGCGTAGCTTAGGAAAAAGCCTTCCAGCCAAGACATTGACAGTAAATTGTCCATAAGTTCATTTTTTCCTCCTCAATTAAGGTTGCAAAGGGAGGGAATGTTACTGGTAACTTTAGAAATATACCAGTAAAGTACAGAATTTTGGGAAACTTTTAAGGATTTTAGGTAATTACATGTAAACAACATGTAAATAACATGTAAAAGGTATAAAATAAGATAAATAAATATGCTGTAAAATAGTATCCTAAATCCAACTCATCAACTTAATGAATACCGTTTGTGTTCAATATGAGGGTTTCAGCGTGGGATATCCTTTATATTTTAACACACTTTGATTTATTTATATCTATATGTCTTCGTTGTAAATCTTTTGGGGACAAACTGTTGTCATTGTTGATGAGATGCTTTTTTCATTAATTACGCTATTTTCTCTTGAAACATATAGACTAGAAACTCATGGACAATATGGACACAAGATTTAGAACATTTTTATTTTTATATGATTTTTAAAAAGTTTTCAAGTTTAAATTACCAACATTTCCATAGATTGCCAAAAAGTATGTTCATTACCAAAATTACCGACAATTCTGGTAACTTTGGTAAATTACTGGTAGTTTTGCAACCCTATCCTTGATACGAGGAGCTTGAAATGCAGGATTCTGAAAAGGAAAATGGAGCATATGGATTTTTAATTGGCACTAATGAGTAATTACACTGAAGCAGCATATAGGGTAGGATTTTAAATTGCTTAATGCTACTGGTTGAGTGGAACAGAGAAAACTAAGAGAAAGGCAGCATAACTGCACTCGGGTGGTCGTGAAAGTGCCCTGGACAGTACTTCATTACCTTCAGTACTAGACCACCCACTCTCAATTCCACTTGTATTCTCCTCTCTCCTCCTCTGACTAGGTTTTATAGAATGCCCACAATCTGTCTCCCCTGTGTAGCTTGAGAAATGCGTCCTTGGTTTGATCAACAGGGGGAGGGATTGTTCTATTCTAAAACTTCCTTCAGGGACATCCTACCCAGATACTGTATGTCCTGTCCTTGCTCCTCCAAGAATCCAATTTCAATTTTCATTTCATTCCTCTTAAGAAATTATTGTTATTGATTGTTTTTCCCCAGCTCAACCGGTTGTTATGTGAAGCTTCATTGCCAGTATCTTACTGTTAGATCAGAATGCACAGCCTGAGACATGGACTCTGAAAACATGGTTATATCTTTATCTCCAGATCTGAGGGTAGCGGGAACAACACCATCGACATCACTGCTCTGGTTGGACAAAGTTTCTCCTCCGATCGATGGGTGTAGCCGTCTCAAATTCATCACTCCTGTCCTCTTTTTTCCCCCCACTCTCTATCCTAGCCGTATTATCTTATTTTCCATTTGCATCTCTCCATGGTAGCGGCCCAGCATCAACACCCACCCAGCCAGACAGTAGTGCCCTGCCCTCGCCAGTGTGTGTATGAGTGAAACTCACATGGGTAAACCCAGGATCGATACCCAGGCTGGAGCAGGGCAGGGTAAGGGGGAGTGTAACCCAAATCCCCCTCTCCCTCTCATTAGGACCAGGGCTCTGGCCGACCAGGGACAGCAGAGGCCCTGGCTGTCTCATGCAGATGAGCTGAAACTCAAGGAGCTATATGAGAGAGGAGCAGTTAGCTCCAGGACTAATGAACACACGTCATGCTATTCTCTCTTTCTTCCCTCTATTTGTCGCCCCCTCTCTTTCCCTTTCACTTTCTCTCTCTCTCTCTCCCTCAATCTCTCTCTCTCGTTCTAGTTTTCTCTCTCATTCCATTTTCTCTCTCTCTCTGCTTCACATATTTGTTCCTCTGTATCATTTATTATTTGTCTCTGGCACCTCTTGGACATACAGCACAGGCCCAGGTTTAATGTTTGGACTAAGGTACAATAGATGGAATATACAATTTTTCAAAACTTTGAGAAAAAAAATCCTTACTGTTTTCTTTCTCACTTTCACTCTCTCCAGCCCCTTCTCCACCTCCTCTTTCTCTCTCTCTTACCTATGACGTTATTCACAGCTAATATTCAAATGTTTACAGTGATAAACAAAAAGTTATAACACCATTAGCAGATTGAAAAATTAGAATAAACGGCCATTGTCTGTACAAGTCGTTGCTTTGACCCCTCTTATTCATTTCATATACATCAGTACAAGGACCAAGCGAGACAAGGGATCTGAGAAGGCTTTTCATTGACTACAGCTCAGAGTTCAACACCATAGTACGCTCAAAGCTCATCATTAAGCTAAGGATCCTGGGACTAAACACCTCCCTCTGCAACTGGATCCTGGACTTCCTGACGGGCCACTCCCAGGTGGTGAGGGTAGGTAGCAACACATCTGCCACGCTGATCCTCAACACTGGAGCCCCCCAGGGGTGCGTGCTCAGTCCCCTCCTGTACTCCCTGTTCACCCACGACTGCATGACCAGGCACGACTCCAACACCATCATTAAGTTTGCAGATGACACAACAGGGCTAGGCCTGATTACCGACAACAACGAGACAGCCTATAGGGAGGAGGTCAGAGACCTGGCCGGGTGGTGCCAGAATAACAACCTATCCCTCAACGTAACCAAGACTAAGGAGATGATTGTGGACTACAGGAAAAGGAGGACTGAGCACGCCCCCATTCTCATCAACGGGGCTGCAGTGGAGCAGGTTGGGGGCTTCAAGTTCCTTGGTGTCCACATCACCAACAAACTAGAATGGTCCAAACACACCAAGACTGTCGTGAAGAGGGCACAACAAAACCTATTCCCCCTCAGGAAACTAAAAAGATTTTGCATGGGTCCTGAGAGCCTCAAAATGTTCTACAGCTGCAACATCGAGAGCATCCTGACTGGTTGCATCACTGCCTGGTATGGCAATTGCTCTGCCTCCGACTGCAAAGCACTACAGAGGGTAGTGTGTACGGCCCAGTACATCACCGGGGCTAAGCTGCCTACCATTCAGGACCTCTACACCAGGCGGTGTCAGAGGAAGGCCCTAAAAATTGTCAAAGACCCCAGCCACCCCAGTCATAGACTGTTCTCTCCGCTACCGCATGGCAAGCTGTACCGGAGTGCCAAGTCTAGGACAAAAAAGGCTTGTCAACAGTTTTTACCCCAAGTTTTTACCAATAGTAAAGTGAATTTGCAGTGAAAAAAATGCATTGTGTATTGACACAAAGTTGGTAGCTGACACCAGATTAAATAAATGGAAGATAACAGATTTGGATGGGCTTTGGGTGTAGGTAGATGATTAGGTAATAATCCTAGTTATATGTACATATCTACCTCATTTACCTCGTACCCCTACATATCGACTCGGTACTGGTACCCCGTGTATATAGCTAAATTGTCATTACTCATTGTGTATTTATTATAACATTTATTATTACATGTTTTACTTTCCTATTATTTCTCTGTTTTCATTCTCTCTGGATTGTTGGGAAGGACCTGTAAGTAAGCATTTCACTGTTAGTCTACACCTGTTGTTTATGAAGCATGTGACAAATACAATTGTATTTTATTTGATTTAAACTCACATTTTTAGGTCCAAGGCCAATTGCCTCCCATCGACAGACAATATGTTCTCTCACTGATGAACCTCGGTGCTGCTTTCAAATCAACAAAGACGTTTTCAACCCGTTCTAATCTATTCTGAAAATACATTTTTGCTATGAACCAAATAATTTATCATTTATTCATACAGATGTTCTGTTTCACATTAAAAATCTATTTTACAAGAGAGACCTGTTATGTCCCAAGAACGAAGTTGTCACGTTCTGACCTTAGTTCCTTTGTTTTGTCTTTTGTTTTAGTATGGTCAGGGCGTGAGTTGGGTGGGTTGTCTATGTTAGTTTTTCTATGATTTTCTATTTCTGTGTTTGGCCTGATATGGTTCTCAATCAGAGGCAGCTGTCAATCGTTGTCCCTGATTGGGAACCATATTTAGGTAGCCTGTTTTCTGTTGGGTTTTGTGGGTGGTTATTTTCAGTCTTTGTGTGTCTGCACCAGACAGAACTGTTTCGGTTGTTTTTTTTGTTGTTTTGTTATTCAGTGTTCAAGTTTTGGATTATTATTAAATATCATGAACACTTACCACACTGCACCTTGGTCCTCACCTTCTTCCACCGACGACAGCCGTTACAGAAGTAATCAAACACTTCTAATCTTACCATCTAATGTATTTCCATCTCAATCCAATATTGTGTTTTTGTCCTGCTATATATACTTTTAACCTATTCCCTAATATTTTTTAACCTAGCAAAATCCCAACCCACCGGACCCCTCTGATAGTTACTGTATATATTCAATAAGACATAAGTGCTCTCCTTACAGTTTGTTATACATTTTCCCCTCATTCTATTGATTCCTCGGCCCAGATCTCCAGATCTATCTTTGGGAGCATCATTACTAATGTATTTTAGCTGGATAGTTGTGCCCTAGGGTGAGCAGCAGCACACTCTATAACTGAATTAGACACAAGGAGAGACCTACAGCACTCATTAATGCACATGCAGCTCATTCCAAGTCACACACCAAGCATCCTTATGGAACTGGCAGGAACAGACTGGAGTCACCTGGGATGGCCGCCCACTGAGGCTTCACATTACTTTCTCCTGGTCTTGACAAAAACACACATCCCATGCACTCGTGTAGGTCCATTAACCCTATCACGATACAATGAGACTTCTGATCAACATAAGAATGGAGAATATTGATGAATCATTCAGCATGATGTATATTGTCAAGCACCTGTTCAAACTCTCTTTTGCATTATCATTGATTCATTATGAATGGTTCTATCTATGGGATCACTCATACACTCTGATAGTGATGACACTATAATAGAGAAAGAAGCAGACAGCAGATAATCCACAGTAGACAAAATGAGTGGCAGACTGTGAATACTGTAAATTGGCTCTGGCAGTGAGGCGTTGAATAGAGTGCCAAACCCTGGGGCTCAATGCCTCAATCACATGTCAAATGTGTTTCATTGTTAGAGTCCCACTTTCACACAGGCCCCAGCCTATAAAGCTGCCAATTGGCCAGGATGGATGGGCCGGGTCCATATGGGTGTGAGGGTTGGCCTACCGGAAGCCTGACAGTAGTTACCGTTGATTGATGCTCTGATTCAGGAGCTAAGTCAACTCAAAACGCCACAGTGAAAAACAAAGACAATCATTGTCACGTTCTGACCATAGTTCTTTTGTGTTTTCTTTGTGTCTATGCACCAGATAGGACTGTTTCGGTTTTTCCACATTTATTGTTTTGTATTTTGTAGTGTTCACGTTTTTTTGTTGTTATTAAAGATGATGAACACTAACCACGCTGCGCTTTGGTCCTCTCCTTCGTCCACCACAGAAGAAAGCGTTACAATCATAGAAAAAAAGCAATACAGAAAAAATGCACCTGGACTCGGTAATGGGAACAGCGAGTGTATGACTGTTGAGTGTGCTACCAACTGATCCTGAGACAGGAGATGTCAGAGATAAAGGCCCAATACCAAACCAATCTCCAGCCCCATACCCTTAGGGCCCCATGTTGATTCCCTGTCATGGATCTGATAGGAGGGAATTACCAAGGGTCTGGAATAGGGGCTAGGGTGTGGTTTGGAATTGGGCCAAAAAAGGGAAGCCCTCATCTATGAGTACTTAGGACACTGCTACTGTGTAAAGCTGAGGACTGACTGCCCCACATAAATGAAATCAGATAAAGTCATATTTTGCCCAATTTCTTATAAAATGTGACATATTATCACACAGTCTTGATGTTTTCTCAAAGCTCTTCAATTTGTAGGTCAATGTAAAAGAAAATTATATCTCACCATCCGCTGAAGAAATAATGAAGAAACATATTGAATGAACATGGACATGACCCTTCCCTATTGTGTGTTGTTGTTCTGCCATGGTTATTAACCTCTCCTAGGATCTGTACAAACAGTGGTCGCGACCCATGTGACCCACTTGGCCTGTGTGGGTCAGAACTAGAAAAGCTCTATCCCGCCATGCAGACAGATCGATAGAGGCTGAGCCCAGCATTGATCAGGGACAGAGATAGTATCATCGCTCATCAATGATCAGCTTCAACCTGTTTGTTGAGATAAGGGATAAGATGATAAGAGGATAGTGTATGATGAGGGACAGAGCACAACCCCGACCCCTTCTTTCTACATGCATGTGTACTACACAATACTACATTTCTTATGGTTGTCTTTGGTCCATTGTGTTATTCTCAGGCATGTAAGCAACTGTGTAAGAGTGGAGAGTATAAAGAGAGAGTGAAGAAAGAGGAGGAGAATAAGATAGTAGAAGGGGCATGGGCAGGGGATGGGGTGAAGATTCATATAAAAAAGAACTGAATAGAAACAAAAAAGGGATGAAAGAGGAGAGCGAGAGAAATGGAAAGTGAGAAAGCAAGAGACAGAGGGTAGAGTGAGAGAAAGGCGAGAGAGAAAGAGAGAGAGAGAGAGAGAGAGAGAGATGATTTGTGGGCCTCTCTAGTGTGCTAGCGTTACAGGAATGGCCCTCCTGGGCAGCATGAAAAGGCTCTTGACTGTTAGTAGTGGTAACACGAGCCTCCAGCTCCTTGCCCTGATAGATTTATTTACTTTTCAGCGCCTGGGCCCAACTCCAAAAAAAAAGAAGAAGCTGGGCGGGCGGGCATCAATATTTGTAGTAGTGATTATGATTATGTTTTTTTAAACCACCCCTACTCTTTGTTTGTGATGACTTAATGCTATTCTTGGCTTTTGGATACCGTTTTATTTCACAGTGTGTATTGTTGCACTGATCAGTCATTGGCTGTACTCAGAGGCCTGAGCAAAGTAATGTAGGCCTACTTCTATTTATCCATGTCGTCAGATTAGATACATTATCTGGACATCTAAAAATGTGCTACTATTTATTTCCTGCTGTCTCCTTGTATTTGTCTCCAGCAAGTGGCACAGCGGTCTAAGACACTGCATGTCAGTGCTAGAGGCATCACTACATACCCTGGTTAGATTCCAGGCTGTATCACAACTGACCGTGATTGGGAGTACCATAGGGCGGCGCAGAATTGGCCCGGGGTAGGCCGTCATTGTAAATAGGAATTTGTTCTTAACTGACTTGCCTAGTTAAATAAAGAAAAACTATTTTGGGGAGATGTTTTTCTGTCCACAGACTGTCTGCACATTGAGTTATTTATGTATTTTTTCTATGATGTTATGAAGTACACTCTTACATTGTCTGAGGATGGTCACGTTTATTCAACTGTCTTATCAGTAGTATAGAATCAGTCCTACTCCTTTGAACTGTTACAATGGTAATTTTTGCCATCCTCACTTCTCAGGCTGATCTACTCAGATGGCTGTTTTTAACAACCTAAGTAAGGGAACATGCTACAGAAAAAAAGGTTATATCTTGAACCTTAAAGGGTTTTTCGGCTGTCCCCACAGGAGAACCCTATGAAGAACCCTTTTTGGTTCCAGGAAGAACCATTTTGGTTCTACATGGAACACAAAAGAGTTCTACCTGGAACCGGAAAGGGCTTTACTTGGAACCAAAACTGGTTCTCCTATGGGGACAGCCGAAGAACCCTTTTGTTCTCCTTTTTTCTAAGAGTGTACTACTATGGTTTCAACTAGAGAACAAGGATGGAAGAGAGAGCGCCACAAGGAGCAGCAAAGCAGACAGCTATCAGTCCTAAGTGGAGGGGAGTGGCAGAGCAGCTCCCATTTAGGATAGTGGGCCAGCTATTTAGCCTGACAGCCATTAAATATGAATTAAAAACCACACAGGCCTCTTTGCCTCCGAAATGTCATTACATATATTTATGGTTAGCGATTTTTGAATAAGCAGTTTGCAGGGCTTCCCAGAGGTGGGATGGAGGGATGGGGGGAGGGGGGGGGGGGGGGTTAGGGGGCAGAATGTATATCCAATAGGCAGGTCTGGTAGATAGGGAGGATGCCTAATAGCTACTGAAATGGAATCTGCATTAGGAGCTCTAACTGAGTAGAACACTTCAGGGGTCAGCCCCAGGAGGAGCAAATAATAGTGTTGTTTTGGAGTGGGTGCTTCAGTTTCTCCACAACAGACTGCACAGAGATGGGAGAGAGATGACATTTCATTTGAGAGGAGGAGGAGCCTTTTCAGAGAAATAGGACATCATGGCTCTTAGAATCTTTGAGTTGAGTTTAGGGTTTGGTCTTAGAAGGTCAGTGTGTTCCTTCATTTTAGTGTGTTTACCCCTTGTTAATGGCTACAGACGTCTACAATTTATCATGAAAGGTGTCAAATGTGCAGTGCATATAATGCAGTCTGGTTGTGGACTGAAAAGTAATTTAGTCATCGGAACTTGAAATCTAATTTTAAATGTTTTACTTTTTTCACACTGGACAGGGATTTTTCTGCATAGAAAACGATTGGGAGAGCCACCTAACAAACACTGCTGTTAGAAGAAAAACATCTAGATGGAAAAACGCTTTCAGGGTAAACTTAAGCGAATAAATCCAGAAATAAAGTATGTAGAAAAGATAATGGACCTATATATTTTGCATAATATAGTCTTTGAGAGCTAACTCATCGAAATGAAAGCTAGACAGTCAGGGAGAATCGAAAAATTCCCAAAACGATGAATTCAGGAGTATAGATTTTGTTATTATGTTTGAGCATAAGAACACAGCATTAGCCATGGCAAAATGCATAGAAATTACGGACATTTGATTTAAAACAGAAAAATACTTTCAGCTCCAAAGCAAAATATGTTAAATCGTAGGAAATTAGCTTTAAAACTGCGACCACACCCATTGCCACGCCTCGTGCCTAGCTCACCACCTAAGCTCCTTTTTGATCAAAGAAAAAACCCTGTAGGCTTTGTTGTGTGATAATAATTGATGTTTGATTGCAATTGAGGCAATTCGATATATTCATGACAATGGACATATAATGTGGTTATTCTGCAGTTGTATACGCCTTTATTAAATGAGAGAACTCTTCATATTTTCATTAGTCGGACTAGCTCCTAACAAACTAGCTCCTAAAAATACACGCTAGGAATTCTCTTTTCCCGCTGTCAACCACTTGCAAAGTGCACCTGTTTCATCTAGCCACACAAAAGAACAATATTGTATAGCAGAAGCACTATTGTCAAGCCCAAGTGGACTGCTGCTGTTTTTAAGACCGCTCTCTAATTTGCTTCCATTTTGTAGTCAAACCCAACATCCCATATGTATAAAGCCTGCTACACTCTAGCCTCAGCCCCTTCGCATGTACACATCGTCAATGCCTGTCTAAAATACACAAGGATCATTAAATGTTTTGTGTGTGGATCAATTGGTTCATCCAGTCCTCATCTTACACAGAATGTCCTGATGATGTAAAGGTCTGATGTGATCTGATAGAGGAAGTAACCGATTACACAACAGTGACAACAAACTCCATATTTTGTGTAAACTTACACTGGTAGCCCCTATTTGTACTGTGATTGTTGTTATTACAGTAACCACATCTAGACTAAGAAATGTTAGTCAAACAAGAGACATCTTACATGAATCACAGACAAACAGAACACAAGAACAAGCCAGACATTTAATGATTATTAGATTGATTAGTATGTTTGATTGATTGATTTATTGATACGTCTAGCCAACATGGAACCAAAGCCATAAGGCTCTGCGTGGAACTAGAATTCAGGTCCAACGTACGTTTCAGGGGTACGTACTATTTCCTGTCTCCCCATGTGCTACAACACAGCAATATGTTGTTCTATGTCTTCTAAGGTGCACAGCATCACTGTTTTCCTCATCAATAATTTTTTGGGTGTGATTTCATTCCTTTTAGTCCACTTAAGGTCCTTTGGTTTCCAAGGAGGCCATTGTATTTCCTCCATTGCCTAGCAACCATCACCAAGGCCAGCACTCCATTGTTGCTGAGGCTATGCACAGGAATTGCCAACCATAGAAATAGAATGAACAGAACACACATCCCTATTCAAGTCAATTATGGAATAACGGGTGGACTGGCAGCCCTTTTGAGTATACCCATGCCTAGGTTGAATATAAAAGGTTAGGACAAGTTATGACTTTTTAAAATATATTTTTTAACAATTTTAGCCATAGTAGTATGGCACACCTGGACCAAACTTGGGTTAAATAGGGCACATTAACAGATTTTTCACCATGTTGGCTAAGAAATGCAAACCAGCGACCTTTCTGTTACTGGTCCAAACGCTCTAACCGCTAGGCTACCAGAACCGTTGTTTACTAGCATACAGTAGCTGGCCCCATTGTTGCAAATAAATATTAGAACCCTCTTGTCTTAACTTTTGTCATCTTCAACCTAGACCCATGCCAGGAAGTAAAAACAGGAAGTGTACCTCTCAATCTATGCTGTCATTTGTTGAGTCAACTCAACTGACATTACAACAAATACATTCCATTGCATGAGCCTCATCAGTTAGCATAATTTAAAGGAACATTCTAGATTACTATGGCAATCCAGCATCAGTTCATAGAACATTACAAATTCCGATGGAAATGATTGCATCACAATACCAGGCAGCCATTGCGAGTGTACCCTTGAGTTTACCAGGTTTAGAGCTTCCAACCTCGTTCTATTCATTCTATTTCTATATTGCTGACTGCCTGCGTCTACTTTTCAAAATTGTACTGTAATTTCACAAAGTGGTATTTCAGCATTGGAGAGATAGAAAAAAAACAGGAGGATCAGACAATTGGGAAAAATATCTTTCATTTGGTCATTTGTTTCTGAAGAAATTGACAGAAAATGAAAACTATTGTGAATACAAATATTCTGCTTTTTTGCACGGTGACTACATATGTGTGAAAATATATAATGCTGCTACATGTGTACTGTATAGTATTGCATTACATTATTATGTAAGGACACAAGAAAGAAAGAAAGAAAGAAAGAAAGAAAGAAAGAAAGAAAGAAAGAAAGAAAGAAAGAAAGAAAGAAAGAAAGAAAGAAAGAAAGAAAGAAAGAAAGAAAAAAAAAGAAAGAAAGAAAGAAAGAAAGGGAGAAAATAATGTACTCTAGAGCAACTCAAAGTGGAAGGAAGGACTTTTATGTTGAAAGGCTTTCAGAGCATATTTTCAGTGATGTCATTTTTACACAATTCCCTTGAATAGGCTAGCACCTGTGTGCATGGGGGTTGTCTGTCTGTCAGCTTTGAGTAAAAAACATAACCCATGCCAGCAAAAACATATCCACCAGTATTCCCCACTGCCCATTGAGACACTCTGTGTCCTTACTCCTTAGAGACCAAAGCATATAGCACTCTTCTTAAAGACAAGGCGTTTGGAACTGTAGATATTGGATTGGCCCCCACTTTTTACAGCCCAAAACCATCTTGAAGTGTGGCTTCCATGTGGTGCTTTCTTATTTTCCTCTCTTTTCTCAAATTTTTGTCCAATTCTTAAGTGCTTTTCAGGTTCCCTTAATAGGCCACAGTTTCTTTTCTGTCAGGGTTCGCTGTTTTCCACACGCAGATCAAGCCCGTCTGGATGACCCTTCTAGGTGCCTAAATTGAAACATGGTGAGTACCTTCCATTTTGCTAATGGGCAGAATGTAGTCCTGTCATTATGTGGGTGCATACGGATGTATGTATGATTTATGATCTTGACATGTCATGATTTTAAATGGTACATTTGATCATGTTAACCTGCTCTTTTTTATCTGCATAATCAAAGTCAATTATGGTTTGTCTCTGAGCCAGTGCATTATATCTCTATACACGATATGCTTCTGGGTTACCTAGTATCCTTTAGCTCATACTCATTGGATTTGTTAGATAAAAATCTGCATATCTAACTAGCTCCCCTTTGATTAAAGGAAGAGTGTATGGACATCATGGGCATACAATTAAAAGATGTCATCTTTTCCTAAAGACTATAGACACACAGAGCATGTTATCAAAGGCACACACACACACACACACACACAACACTCCTTGTGTAGTGAAATTATACCAATCTATTTATTTTTGTTATACAGGCTCAAACTGCGCAACATTGCACAACATTGACTGTAACTGTTTTTCCTGTCATGTCCGTGACAATCGAGTTACTCAACTAACCATGCCAGGACCTGTACATATGATGGAAACCCCTATAAATATAATGCACATGCAGTATAGCCTTTAATATGCAGAGGAGAATATGCATTAGATTACAGCCTATGCCAGTAAATAATAGGCAATAACTTTGAAATAGCTAAAATAGTTTTTAGGCATTAACTACATGTGTTTAATGTGTAAATATCAATACATGTGTTATTGGAGTCCAAACAGTAACATAACGGCCACATGCCAGCTACAAATGTCACACAATATGTCATACCTCACAAACAGACTTCAGATGCCAAAAACATTTATCTTGGTTAACCCAGAATGTAAATATTGTGTAATTTGGTCAGCTGTGTGATTACAAATACCCTCGACATTCTAGAAATTAATTTTGCACCGCAAGGAGTCTTTTTCCAAATCACTCACCAGCCTACAGTAACAGAGAAAAAACCATTGGAACAATACAATATGTACATACTACACAATACCTTGATGTTCCAAATATTCAGTGGTCAACAACAAGAGTTAAGGGAAGAAAAGACATGTTGTTGTGATTCTAAGAGTTATTAATAATTGACAGAACATAGTCAAATAAATGGATTAATCATCACATCATGCACAAACATGACCATTTGCTTTTGTTATGCTATTCATGTCTATATTTCCAGTATAAAAAAGTTAATTGGATCTCATTAATACAAATCAAATCCAACTTTATGCACAAGTTATTGAAACAGATAAATTCAAAGGGAACCTCAAAGACACAGCTTATCTTTAGGGGTTCTCTCTATGCCTAACTACATGGCAGTAACTGCATGTGCCAACCTTTGTGGCACACAGTGTGCCCTGATACCCAGTTATCGCTGGGGCTTATCACTGGCTCTCCATCCAGCTGGTGTGCCCATCTACATCACCCTGGCCTTGTCCTTCCACTACCACCCCAGGGTCTGAGAGGCTGTAGAACAAGGCACCACCACCAACTGTCTCTTTAACACTATGGAAATAACATCTGTTAAGCATCATGTCCCTCATACGCCTTCATAACCCTCTGATATGAAGCCTGTGTTACCAAATGTATTAAGCAGTTATAAAATGTTCGGTGAGTTTATGAAAAATGATGTAATGCACCACGATGAGACATGCAGTCATTAGTTAATGGTCTGATAAACATCTGTACTGCTGCTGCTGCTTCGTAACAGTGGTTGCTAGATCATTTAATATCTGATATTGACTGATACGTTTGTTATGAGTACAGAAGTCAGACAGACAGATGGTGGAAATATGTTATACAAACAGCTTAGAGGCAATCCCTGGTTACCCCATAGTCAAGATTTGAATTAGGTTTAAATGGTTCATATATTTTATTTGATGTTCACTTCAAGGAGGCAACGTTGCAGAACTGACAAGACATCTGGCCGTATCAAAATGAGCAGAGGTATAAAACTTAAATGTGATTTCTATTTTTACTTTCTGTCATGTGCTTCTTTGATTGCAAGTAAGGGCACTTGATAAGTTGTCTTCATTAAATCTTCTATTACAAGGAGAAGGTCACCTAGAACTGGCATTACCTCGTTCAAATGCCTTTAGCCTTCAGCCTGAAGGTCTGAAGGTTGTTGTGATGTATAGAGATTAGTTCAGCTGGAAGGAGACTGAGGCTCCCGGAAAATATGCTTCAGTCCTTTAAACATTAGCTAAAGGAGGCCACCTTGAGTGCATCTTGTAGCCTGGCAACTGAATAGGCAAGAGTACAGTAAAGTGAAGCTAGATGAGATCATGCTATCAAATTACTGAGCATAGTGTATTCAAGGGGGGCATAGGCCTACTTATTGTTTACACTTAGATGCACTGCCATCATGCTAATAATGAGACTATAAGGAGATGAAGTACACACATTATTCTTTCCCAAATCAGACTCAACATTGACTTGATGAATGATTATTTGATTCTTTGGGTTGCTACAGCACACACGATGTGTCTCTAAGTGAGTTTCATCTTCTAAAACCAATAAAGCATGCAGCCTTTCATCTTAAGGGTCCATAGCTGTGTGGAAGACTAGTGATTTTGTTGTTATGTGTCAAAATTGACAACAAGTCATGGTCTACCTCATTGCTTTGAGACAAAAAAACCTAATATGCAGGTCCCATATCAACACTTATTTAATACTTATTTTTAAAGGATGTACAACTTTCTCCAGATTGCAACCATCTCTTCATTATGATGTACTGTCGTTTTTTTTTTTTATATTTAAAATGGAGATATCTGTAAGTAGGCAGGCCTAAATTCAAGTTACAATATCTGGGAAGCTGAACAAACACCACTACCTCATTCCTTAACTCTTTGTCTCGATCATTTTCAGACCCATTCACCCTTTTCCATTGACTTTCCAAAGCAATGAGGGTATGGAAGGGACTGCAGAGATTTTTGAGAGAGATGTTTTCCATCTTCCCGTGCTGCCAGTTGAGAGGACAACATTCGAAAGACAGGTAGGCCTACACCAAATTTTAATTAGGTAAACTTAGGTCTGTCAAAACTTCAATAAACTTTCCGTCTAAAACTGCAATGCATTTTTATTTAGGCTATTATATCAATGTTGATGAATATGAAACCATAAACTTACATTACGGATGCACGGACAACACTCTAGTCTAGTGTCTAGTCTACCTGAAGTGGGAGGGATCAGCGTCCCAAATGTCCATTCCGGCACGCTGATTGGTTGAAAGGAACAGCATTTTTTTACGACGACGATGATGATGAAGAGGAAGGTGGTGGTGGTGATATAGAAAGCAACAGTGATGACGTCTTTTTGTAGGCATTAACTCTGCCATGGTTCGCTGAACAAAGCCTATGGGAAAATGAATGGAGTTTTTGTAGGGTTTTTGGATAAACACCGAAAATAAGATCTGTGGTAAACACAGGCTGAGGAGATCTTATACAGTTTTGTTCTATGAGGTCATCTTAATCAGCTAACATCACTTTTTGTGAATTTTTAAGCATTCATGTAACTTCAAAAAACATAATGCACATAAAGGATTTGTAATTCATAAAGTTCATGATAACTGACTGATACCTCATAAAACAAAACGTATAAAATCCTCATAAGCCTGTTTTAACCACAGACCTTATTTTCGGCATTTATTCCAAAACCCTATTCTTTCCCCATAAATGTTGCCCATAGTAATGGCTGAACGAACCAGATGTAAATCATTTCTGTTTTTTTAGGACAACAAACTGTCGAGCTCTGTGGGATTAGTTTAAGAATGTAATGGTGATGTCGTGATGATGATTAGGCCTATGAATTGCACTATAAAACAAAAATATATTATTATTTTGACCCCCTTCAGTTACGTGGTAGGCTATTCCTCGGAAGTCACTCATGTCAGGCTTCTCGGATACACAACTGTGCTGCGCGGCTGTCAGCGTTGCGGTCTCATTCAACACTGGAGACTTTGGCGCCATCCCTGCGGACACCACTTCTGCCGTGAGTGCATGGATCAGATCATAGATGATGGTTTCCGCGACATCGAGGGGCTTGGCTCAAGTCCCTGTCCACAGTGTAAATCAGTTATAGCCTATTAAATGTGTAACCGTGACTGTATGTTAGTGCCTTTTTCTGAGTTTGTGTAACCTTTTCTTTTTCTATGCACTTTGTAGTCCCCGCATGTCTCTATTGCCCAGGCAATTCAACAGAACTATGGTATCATCAAGACAAAGGACAAGCAATACTACTTCACCACTTATCTAGTCAGTCAGATCAGATTTTCATTGTCATCTTTTGGACATTCTATTCTATGCATTAATGAGTGTGTGTAGTAGGACAAGGTTACAGTCAATGACATGAACATATCTTAATATAACAATCTAAATTTAGCTGATGCTAAACCCCATCCAATACAAAGGACTATTTAAGAATATTAACAACTCGGGCTCCTAGGCAAGGTTGGGGAGAAACTGATTGCATGTAATCATGTACATGTAATCTGATTACAAAAAAGTAGTTCCAGCTAAAATTGTGTAATCAGGTTACAGATACTTTGAAAAACTAGATGATTACTCCTTGGATTACTTGCTTGCGACAAAATACATTATAACACTTTTCCTTTTCTCAATGACATTCAATTCAGCCTTGAAAAAAAGGGCAAATTTAGTTTGTTCCACCTGAGCGAGTCTGACCACAAATTAGAGACCACTACGATGACACACCTAATGCGTTTGATGGATCCTTTTTGTCTTCTAATGCCTCTTAAGGGGAAAGTAATCTAAAAGTAACTGAAATTAATAAGATTACATTACTGAGTATGGGTAATCCAAAATTACTGATTACAATTTTGGACAGGTAACTAGTAACTGTAACGGATTATATTTAGTAAGTAAGCTACCCAACTGCTTATAGGCTATATGATAGAGTGGCCCAAAAATCAGTATATCAAAACAAATATTAAATATTGCACTTCAATAAGCACTTCCCATCAAATTCCGCCCAGAAATGTATCTAATTTCAACCCCATAATTTGACCTTTAACCTTCAATAAATTACACAGCAGTACACAGTGTATTCCTTTCATCTGCAATGTGCCCATGTGAGTTATAGAGAAAATAATCACAGACAAAATGGCCACCTTTCAAGCCCTTTATTGGTGAAATTTCAGCATAATTTCAAGATGATGTCAATAGAAGGAGTGAGCTGGACTTGACACAGGTGAAACAGACAGAGTGGAGATGGTTTTTCCTTTCTATGGGGATGTAACGTTAGCTTTACTGGGGGGGGAGGAGAGCCTTGGTTTGGTCAACCACGGTCTGGAAGAGCTGCTCCATCTGGGCCTGCAAGTCATCAGCCAGAGGCTTGAACTGGGCCTGCATCTTGTCGACCAGAGGCATGAGCTGGGCCTGCAGGTTATCAGCCATGGGACGCACCTGCTTCTCGATGTCACTGACGAAGGGCTTCATCTGCTCCTGGATCTTCTCAGCATGCTCCTGGATCTTGTCGGTCAGAGGCGTGATCTGAGTCTTACCCTCCTCCAGGTAACCCCTATGGGTAGAGAGACACACTTAGAGAGACGTTTTCCAACAGCTGTAGGCTCAGGGAGCAAGCTAGCTTTAAAGCCGACTGTATGGTACTGATGTGAAAACAGACATGTTTAAGATGTAATATCCCTGTCAAGTACAATGTTACGAATAAATAAAATGAATAGTAACAATTTGAATGAGTGTTCTATTTAGAATGACTTCATATCTTAAACGTGAAGAGATTCAACTCCATACAGAGTTGATGGTACTTATTTTGTTGATCTGCAATACAATTTCCCCTCAAGAGAAGTATTCTATTATTTTATATTATATTGGAAGAGTGTGGTGGTCAGTGACATACTGAGCCTGGCTGATCAGCTCATGAGACTTCACTGTCTCAATGGCGTCCTGGAAGTACTTTTTGAGAGTCTCGATCTCAGCAGGGATGTCACGCTTCACCAGGGAACCGGACTCACAGCCTGTCATACACACACACAGAAAACACACTTAGTTACACACACTCACTACACACACAGTATTGTGTTTATAATGCACAGTATTAATTCAGTCTGAAAAAAAGGATGGATGTAGTTATGATTAAAGAGGTTACAGATTAGCAGAGGAGTAAAGGGCTTGATTTTCAAATAAATATTTATCCTCTGAATTACCTTGTTTATCAGTTATGTGTTACTCAATTACTATTCATGAGTAGTATTAAGTATATATGCAGATAAGATAGAAAGTCATAAATATTTTTCTTTGTTGCGGAACAATTTATGTAATGAATTCTTACCAATGGCCAGCACAACAACAAGGGCGGCGATGAGAGAGAATTTCATGATTGCTGATGGGCAAGGTGGATCTACAGGAGAGGAGACGAGGATTAGGACGACAGATGAAACATCGTACACTACATGACGATTGACACTCAAAGACATTCTGTTCACTTTCAGAAGTTGCACTTATCCTAGGTGAAACCAGGTAAATGTGATGAAACTCTGACCACATTAAGATCGCAGTAGAAATTGGCATCATAATTAACCATGTAGTCATAATGAAAACTTTACAGTACTTTGATGTATCTCTCTTGAGGCCACAACACAAACAAAAAGACACACAATAAATATGAGGCTAAACTTTAAGTGTTAAACCAATATACTGAGACATTGGGATCAGACAGAAAACCATGGAAGACTTACCTTTACTTCTGGGGGTTCTTGGACCTAACAGTACCTTGTGTCTGGGGCCAAGGGGTTTTATAGCTCCTGCCTGACAAAAGGGGCCTGGCCCAAATCTTATTGGCTACAACATGTAAGGGAGTGACCTGAGGTAGAATGTGCAAATGTGTAGCGTTGGCTGATGAACCTTGATGTGTTGCCTGTCCCAATAATGACACAAAGTCCAAGTGTGTGTATTGATCGGGTTCGAGATAAGGTGCTTGCACCACAGTTAAAACACGTATTACTGGTTGAATCAAAAAGTGCCATTCAAGCCAACCTATCCCGTCATCCCTTCATTGTGTAGGCTTAATGCAATCACTAATAGATTCATTCTTTCTTGAAGAATGTTTTGTCCAAATAAAAATTCAATGCCAATTTGTTTTACTATTTGGGTATGCATTTTAGGTTACCCTCCTCTTTTCATTTGGGTTAAAATACTGTATATGGCAGTAGGAAGTTGCATAATTTAGTTTTCCCTCATTTGTTTCCAATGTTTTGGGGTTTTATTAACTCATTTTCTAAATGATTGGCAGAGCTAGCATTTTTATAGAAAAATAACGTCAATTTCGGGGAAGTAACTCTCAGCAACACAAATGAGAAATGCTTGGTAGTGTGCGTGCTAACCAGGGTTGGCGTCCATTCGAATTGAAGGCTGTAAGTTCTAGTCTGGCTGATACCAGTAAACTGAAATTCCAATTCACAACAATTGAAAAAGGGCATCTGGTGTCAATGAGTTCTCAATAAACTGAAAAGGGGATGCTGTTTATGTCAAAAGTTTTGGGGATTTTAAATTCAAATCACTTCCTGAATTTTTAAAATTTATTTTATTTAACCTTTATTTAACCCGGTAGGCTAGTTGAGAACAAGTTCTCATTTACAACTGCGACCTGGCCAAGATAAAGCAAAGCAGTGTGACACAGACAACAACACTGACTTCAATTTGAATTGATTACACCGCCATTAAACACACATTAGAAAAAGACTGATGGTAACACGACTGACAACACCTTTTCTACTTTCCAGGTCGGACGTTCCATCAGCCATTGCCTCACTGCACATTACTACTGTTACAGTATCAGGCAGAAACACAGAGGGCCTCAGATAAACCCATCACATCAGGGGAATGGTAGATACATTGCTTGTATATGAACTTGTTATTGCTGAGGACATCTATTTCAGTAATAATGTGAAACTAATGGTAATTGCATTGTTTTATGGTTTGGTTACGATCAGTTAGAGTCAGCAGATATTTCCCATTCAGTTTGTAGATTGAGAACATAGATACTGGCATGTCGCATGCTATATAGATTAATGTGGTCAATGTTCAGTTTTTTCTGTACTGTTGGATTTTTTTTCTCTACTGGGTAATCTAAAGTAATGATGATACATATTATCATTCATACATACAGCAAGAATGATCCTCTGACATACTGTAAATAAATTGCACATTGCATGAATTAATATAGAAAGACCCATCATTAAGAGAGAAAATATGTAATATGACTTCATTCATTATTTTGCATCTCTTCTATGAATGTAATTATCTCAGCAAATTAGATTGGCTGGACCAGAGATCCCAATGTGACATGTGCCCTAGATGTTGACTTAGCAATTTCTCATAAATATCACCATCCTTTTATTCGTGGATAAAGTACTTTTTGTATTTCCAAGTTCTTTCATTATTTTCCCATCTCTGCATCTTTCTTTGTATGGAGTCTATGATTCACCACAGTGAATGGGAAAAGATTGTGCTGAGATTGGTACTTTCAGCAACTTTTTTACAGAAAGGCAGCCTATTTTGTCGAGGAAGATCACTCTCTCTAGGCATCTGGCAGCTTGGTGGATCGTGGACGCAGTCAGCATAACTCCCCTCTAGCCAAGTAACCTAACAGCACAAGGTTATGTGATGTATGAATTTTTATGATGACCTTTTCCCATTGTGCTGTGCTGTGTGCTGTCCCTGCTCAAATAATTTACATTGAAGTCATTCAGCAGATGCTCTTACACAGTGCGACTTACAGGAGCAATTGGGGTTAAGTGCCTTGCTCAAGAGCACATCAAAATTTGTTCAGCTAGTCAGCTCGTTTACTGGCCCAATACTCTTAACCGCTAGGCTACCTGCCATTTAAATATGTGAAATTCAACTAATAAATTGAAACTAACTGACACAAATAATTCGATGAAAACAATACACGCCCATACTCATGTATTCATTTATTTCACATTTCTAGTTACAATATAAGGGATAATATTGATACGCTTTCTATAGCGTCTCTGATAACAGGGGTGTATTCATTAGTCAGATTCCGTTAACAGAAACCGTATACTGTTTACTCTAGAAACCAAAGGGAAACAAACAGAACAAACAGAACGGGACCAACCTGCATTTTCCATATAGAAACTCTCATTTCCGTTGCAAAACGTTTAGCAACAGACGAAACATTTTGAACTCGGAATCCGACTAATGAAGACACCCCAGTCAGCGATACTTCCCGGATATCATCAACGTTCACGCGCATCAGCGCAAAAACAGTGGCTAACAACATGGCGGACGTACTAGATCTTCACGAAGCGGGAGGCGAGGATTTTGCTATGGATGAGGATGGTGATGGTAAAATTTATGAAACAGTAGTTCTGTGTTTTTTTGTGCTTGCTATGGACTCGCTAATAGAGCGTATTTGGGGAGTTTTCGACTAACTGCGTGAATAGTATCCGTAAATCGTGGATGCGTGTTGACTGTTGGGCCTAGTTGCAACCATTCAAACATGCTGGTTGGCTAATATCTTTTTGAATTGTGCCTATTACGTTTGAGAAATAGGTGTTAGCTAGCGAATGTGTACAGTTGCCATTCCAGTTACTGCAATAAATGTTTGTTTGGCATTGTTAAAAGATGGCGAGTAGGTTGCGCTAACGCATTAGCAAGCTATCTGGCTAACACAAGTGGTAGCTAGGTAGGCAGTTCATTTGTTTGGAAACTGGGAGATCAGTGTTAATAACTCACCAACTACATAATCAGCATTTCTTCTGTCGGCTATTGTAACCCGATGGCGAGTAGCGTGTGAGCTACTGAACGTTAGCTAAACTAGCTTAGCTAATTTACTAGCTAACGTTACACCAATCTAAAATTAACGTATGATAACGAACGTTAATGTTAGCTGACACCCTTTCAACTTGTATGTGACCAAGCTAGCTTACTTAACTACTACACCAAGCTAGCTAATTCATTTGTTTGTCAACTGTGAGGTCAAGGTAATAACTTGTCAACTAACCTAGTTATTAGATATGGTTTCTGTCGAGTTAGCTACTGTGCTGTCTTAAAAACGCGTTGGGCTATTCATTAGTTAGGTATACTCTAGCTAAGTCAGTAGTTAACTTTCAGTTCACTAATGTGTGTCTGTAATGTCTTTATTCCCCAGACAGCATCCACAAGTTAAAGGAGAAGGCAAAGAGGAGAAAGGGAAGAGGTTTTGGTTCAGGTGAGTTACCACTGCAGTTCTGACTCCTAACCTGGCTGTATTCTGCTTCTCCAATTTTTCAATAGTGTACAATTGTATGTTTGGGGTGGGATGCATGATTTCTTTTGTTCTCTGCTGTGCTAGAGGAGGGAGCGAGGTCCAGAGTGAGAGAGGACTATGATACAGTGGAGCAGGATGGAGACGAGCCAGGTCCTCAGAGATGTAAGTACCATGATGAATTTAGGGTGGACATTCTTTTGTCAGTCACTTCTGAATGGGGGGGGGGGGGGGTTGATTTTGTACATCGTTCCAAGTTTTAAAATGCTCATAACAATACGAGTTTAATTTAAATATTGTGTTATAGCAGGTGGTAGCCCTAGTTAACCATATAGGCAGTTATTTAATTAACAAAGACATGTTTGTGTTTTGATTCTCTCAGCTGTGGAGGGTTGGATTCTTTTCGTGACTGGGGTACATGAAGAGGCCACTGAGGAGGACATCCACGACAAGTTTGCAGAGTTTGGAGAGATCAAGAACCTACATCTGAACCTGGACCGAAGAACGGGTTACCTCAAGGTTAGGCCGAATCCCCATGTCTACACAGCACATTTTAATTTAGGGTTTGTTGCTTGGCCAGTTTTGCCAGGATTAATTTGCCTGGCTAATATTGAGAGTTTCATAATTGTGTAATTTGTTGCACACTGCTCTTTTAAGCCACAAGGTGGCAGCATTACACTGAACATGGACAAATGACCATGTGCTTTTTTTGTTGAAATTTAAGGCAAAGCAGACATAAAATTATAGGGTGGTGTAAAGTATACAAGTATTTGCAACATTTTGAATGGTCAAGCTGGACCGAATGATAGTCCAATTCACACAGCTATCAATAATAACGCATCACCACTACCTCCTCATCTGGCAAACTCACTAAACACACATACTGCATTTGTAAATTAAGTCTTGTTTGCTTCAAGAGAAAAAAAAGTGCAGTCTTGATGTATAGCATTTACTTTTACTGAAGTATGATAATGATGTACTTTTTCACCAGTGTACATTTAAAACGAGAGACGTTTAGACTTACTGAAGTAGTATTTTACTGAGTGTCATTTTCTATTAAGATATCTTTACTTTTACTCAAGTATGACAATTAAGTACTTTTTCCATCAATGAAATTCTGTTATTGTCGTTAATCATTTGAAGCACTGTTTAATTTAGGATTTGACAAGCATTCTACTCGCCCATTTTTGCCATTCCAATATCTGTACAGTCATTAACTGGTTACTAAGTACGGTGTGGTTGGACTATAGCGGGGCATTGAATTCCACAACACTTCCTGCAGCTGCACATCTCAACCTTGGGCATCACACGTTCAGGGAATCCAATGGGCTGCATTAGCTACCTAGCATGGCGACGCAAAAGCCTGTTTAATTAAGAACCAGCTCCATTTCGATCACCTCGATATGCCGTTTTACGTTGTTGGATAATTAGGAATACAGCAACACCTGCCATTTCTGTATTGCTGTATGTTTTCCTGTCCTTTTTAGTCTGGGTTGACAGAGGTACTCGTGTTGACCTGCGACTGTTACGACAAGAAGGGTAAGCCCTTCTCGTCGTAATATTAAGCCTAGAATTTGACTTTCTCGTGGATTTGCTCATCAATTCTTTTCACAGGGTTATACGCTGGTGGAGTATGAGACATACAAAGAAGCCCAGGCAGCCATGGAAGGGTTGAATGGCCAGGACATGATGGGCCAGCCTATCAGTGTGGACTGGGGCTTTGTCAGAGGACCACCCAAGAGCAAGAGGAGGTGAGTGTCGTAGAGTGAGCAGTAATCTGCTGTGGAGGGTAACTGTAGGGGTTTGGAGCTGTGAGAACACTTGAAACAAGTGGGCAAAACCCCAGAGCTTAACTTGGAATATCTCCATTTCACATTTTAAGGGTAAGATGGGACTTGTTTGGGTCTAATATGAAGAGGGGAACAGAATGGGTGCAGAGGCATGACTTGAATGGGGGAAAAAGAGAAATGACTGATTTCAAGTGTTGTAAATGATTTTGTTGAGTTAACCCTCCCTCTGTTCCCCACAGGAGTGGTGGACGTAGACGCAGCAGGAGTCCAGACAGGAGACGGCGTTGATTTCCCACATAGCGCAGCCCTAATTCTGAGCAAGGACTGTTGTCATCTGCTCTTGAAAGGGTTCTTTTTTTAAATTACATTTGCATTCTGTAATAGCGTTAACTTTACTGATGTCTCTATGGTAATCAACTGTTTAATTGCAAATGGCCCTGACAAGTGTGCTTTAGAGCCAAAATTATTAGTAGTTCCAGCAAAATGGCAGGGTTGCCATTTTTTTTTTTACTGAAATAAAGAACACCAAATACACTGATCAGTGAAACTTTGTTTGCATCAACAACAAACTGTTTTAAAGTAGTGGTATGTGTTTTCTTATGGATCCCTTGATTCTGTTTCAAGGTTTAATTTGGTTATGTTCTGGGCCATGTTTCCCAAAAGCGTCTTAAGGCTAAGTTCATTGTTAGAACCATAGGATCCTTGGTTTTCATGATGGACTTAGCCTTAAGATGCTCTGGGCATTTGTGTAGCCTTATGTATTACATGGGAATAAAAAAAAAATAAGTGAATCGTGTGTTCCATGGTCATTGTTTTGTTAGGATGTTACAAATGTTTTATTTTCTATATATTTGTATACACAACAAAAGTATAAACGCAACATGTAAAGTGTTGGTTCATGATCAGAATTTAAAGATCCCAGAAACTGTCCATTTGCACAAAATGTATTTCTCTCAAATGTTATGCACAAATTTGTTTACATCCCTGTTAGTGAGTATTTTTCTTGCCAAGATAATCCATCCACTTGACAGGTGGGGTGTATCAAGAAGCTGATTAAACAGCATGATCATTACACAGAGCCACCTTGTGCTGGGGACAGAAGGTCACTCTAAAATATGCAGTTTTGTCACATAACACAATGCCACAGATGTCTCAAGTTGAGGAAGTGTGCAATTGGCATGCTGACTGCAGGAATGTTGCCAGAGAATTTAATGTTAATTTCTACCATAAGCTGCTCCAATGTTTTAGAGAATTTGGCAGTGCGTCCAACCAATTTTTTAAAAGATATGTGACCAACATATGCATAGGCGTCACTGCAGTCCCTGGTTCGATTCCAGGCTGTATCACATCTGGTTGTGATTGGGAGTCCCATAGGGTGGAGCACAATTGGCCCAGCGTTGGCCGGGGTAGGCAGTCATTGTAAATAAGAATTTGTTCTTAAACTGACTTGCCTAGTTAAAGGTTAACTAAAAAATAAAATCTGTATTCCCATGTGAAATTCATAGATTTGGGTCTAATTTATTATTTTGACTGATTTCCTTATATGAACTGTAGGCCATTGCATGTTGCGTTTATATTTTTGTTCAGTTTATATGTATATTTATAAACTGGGTGGTTCGAGCCCTGAATTCTGATTGGCTGATAGCCGTGGTATACCACGGGTATGACAAAACATTTATTTTTAACTGCTCTAATTACATTGGTAACCAGTTTGTAATAGCAATAAGGCACCTTGAGGGTGTGTGGTATATTGGCCATATACCACACCCCCTCTTGCCTTATTGCTTAAGTATATCACAGGAGGTTGATGGCACTTGTGGTAATTACTGGAGCAGAATTAGTGGAATGGTATCAAACACATGGTTTCCCGGTGTTTAATGTCATTCAATTTGCTCCGTTCCGGCCATTATTATGAGCCATTCTCCCCCCAACAGCCTCCTGTGATGTATGCATGTACAGTATATGTATATAAATCTATCAACCTTTATGCAAGATAATGAAATGTACAGGTACAGTGCCTTCAGAAAGTATTCATACCCCTTGATTTATTCCACGTTTTGTTACAGCTTGAATTCAAAACAGAATACTTTTTTCTCTCACCCATCTACACAAAACCCCATAATGACAAAGTGGAGACATGTTTTAGAAATCTTTGCTAATTTAAGTATTCACACCCCTGGGTCAATAGTTTGTTGAAGCACCTTTGGTGGCGACTACAGCTTTGAGTTGTCCTGGGCATGTCTATCAGATTTGCACATCTAGAATGGATTTTCTCCCATTCTTCCTTGCAGATTTTTTCCTGCTCTGTTAAGTTAGATGGGGAGTGGTGGTGAACAGCAGTCTTCAAGACTTTCAATGGGATCCAAGTTTAGGTTTTGGCTGGGCCACTCAAGGACTCACATTCTTGTTCTTTAGCCATTCCAGCATTGCTTTGGCTGTATGCTTAGGGTCATTGTCCTGTTGGAATACAAATCTTTGCCCCAGTCTAAGGTCACTCTGAAGCAGGTTCTCATCAAGGACTGGCCTGTATTTGGCTTCATTCATTGTTCCCTCTACCCTAACCAGTCCCCTAGTCCCTGCCACTAAAAACATCCCCACAGCTTGACGATGCTACCACCATGCTTCACGGTAGGGACGGTGTTAGACAGGTGATGAGCTGTGCCTGGTTTTCTCCAGACATAGTGCTTTGCATTCAGGCCAAAGAGTTAAATTTGTCTTATGATCTCAGTCTTTCGAGTGCCTTTTTGCAAACTCCCGGGGCCTCATAACAGTTCCTTAAATTTCACACTAAATATGTGCTTGCGCCATTTTTGAAAAGTCAGTGCAGATATAAATATTGACATTTATAAACTTGGCACACACCATACATAGGCATGCTTCCTTTACATAAACTACCGGCCTATTTACTGTGTTGGCAGAATGTTTTACATTTTATCAGTAATTTATGCTGTATCTGGAAAAGGAATACATCCGTTTCTTAAAGTGAAAACCATGGCAAATTGTCGTGGACCTGTCAGCAGATCGTTTGATTTCAACAATGTTTTGCATCGACTTTTCCACCAAACCTAAATAAAATAGGATGAACTGCCTATTTCTCGTGTGTTTTTGTTCTAGTTTACTTTTTTATTTATATTATATAGTAGGCCTACTATTGATATTCATTACTGCATCATTGGGAAAGAGCAAGCAAGAAAGGCCTTTCACTGTACTTGTGCACATGACAATATAAACTTGATACATAGGCCTACTTCAATGTAAAATATTACATTCAACTGTATACCGGCATTATAAACCGCACTGCCTATGATATTGCAAAACTTGAAATACATATAGCCTATATATTTACTAGGCTACTAGGTCAAATTAAATCAGAGATGCACATGGTAATTTGTTTTATGGCTCCTTCGGGAAGATGAAGCCATCATGGCCAGAAAAAGTGAGGAATATCTTTTCAATGGTTATGAAAATAAAATAAATAAGGAAAATATTTCTGTCTAGTCATTTTAGATTCAAAAAATAAAATCTAAAACAAGAATGGATGCTTTCTTGTTAATCTGTTAAACCCCCTTTAAAAAAAAAAAGCTTTTCATCATATCCCACATTTGCACAAAATACTTACTTTACAGCATATGCATGGTCTAAAGTTTGCATGGAGGTTTGCGTGTATAAATGTGACCTTTTGCACGAAAACTGACGCAGGCACATTTTGGGGTATATTTTGTACATACAGTATGCACGGTATATTAATGAAGCCCCTGGCGTGCTGTCATGTGTCTTTTTCTCAGGAGTGCTTTCCATCTGGCCACTCTCCCATAAAGCCCAGATTGGTGAAGTACTGTAGAGACGGTTGTCCTTCTGGCAGGTTCTTCCATCTCAGCCAATGAACTCTGTAGTTCTGTCAGAGTGGACATTGGGTTCTTGGTCACCTCCCTCACCAAGGCCCTTCTTGCCTGGTTGCTCAGTTTGGTCCGATGGCTGCTCTAGGCAGAGTCTGGGTAGTTCCATATTTGTTCCATTTCCAATGATGGAGACCACTGTTGTTTTATACCCATCCACAGTTATATGCCTTATCCAGTGGCGATTTTAGCATGTACATCTTTGTGGGGCAAACCACATTTTGTTTAGATGTATGCCAGCAAAGCCACTACACAACACTAAACAATACATTAATTGCACTGTAATGGTGACAAACGGTGCCCACAAACTGTTAGGGCCTACATAAAGCTGTTCCAACAGCAGAGTCCCAACACCTTACCACTGCTACACCTGGCTATCAGCGGAGCCTTGTCTGGCAGTGAAACAGTTCATTCAGCCTCATTTACTGCCTTTAAAAAAACATAGCTGATATGGCTGACTTGCTTTAACAAATGTGGTCTCTACTGACAATTGAGAAGTACAAGCTATGGCATAAGGGGATGACGAGAGGATAAGAAGCAATCTGTCATTTCAATTAAGACATTAATGAGCGAGCTAGGACGGACGTAGTCATTATAACTATTTGTTCAGCACTTTTAAATGTAGTGACAGAATTCAGCACATGGGCCCTATTCTCCCTGTACACCAAGCCAGAACCGTAGGATAAATAAAGGGGGCATATAAGCAGACATATAAGCAATGAAAGCTCTTACACTATTCAATGACATATCTATAAAACAGGCTATAGGCTAAATGTGCACCAACAAGTCTGAACAGTAGGTTAAGTTATGAGGGGAAAAGGGACAACATTATTAGGGTGAGGCACATGGGCTACCAACAGCTTACTACACAAAATACACTTAGTATTACTTTCTTAGCTACAGTATACATATCTCCCTGGCATATTACATCACTTAAGCAGCAGCATACAATATATTTTTGGACTCACCTTGTTCTGCTCACTTGAACAGGAAGGTGGCGCGGCAGGCCTTCGTGGGCAAATTTTGTCATCAAACTTTGTCATCAATATCTGGCATTCTCTGGATTCATGGTGCTTTCAAGACAACTGGGAACACTGAAAAAAACAAGGTCAAAACATGATGACGTCAATTATCTTCAGGTCAGAGCTCTAGAAAGAGGCCTGAGTTCCCGACTTGCAATTTCAAGTTGGATGACTGTTCAAAACGTATTTTTCCAGTCTGTACTCATTTTCTTCTGAGTTTCCAGTTGAGAGTTTCCAGTTGTTTTGCTGGATTGACAGCATGGCCAATGTTGAATGTTTATCATTTTAACATTTTAAGCTTGGAAAAGAGACCCTTAAACTCAGACTTGGACCACACACCCACTCCCCTGAATAGCAGGCTAGTGATTGCTTTGCAATGTTTGCAGTTAGCCACTGATTCCTTCCAAACTTTCATTGTTGAATTTGCGATTTCCAACTTGTTGTGTAATGTTTATGTCCAATGGCCGATGAGCACCGATTCTTTTTATCTATAATTTCTCTACATTATTTATCTTCATATGACAAGGATTGAAAAGGATTTGCTCGTAGATTGTCGACTTGATTCATGATGATGACTGCTAGCTAAGATTTTGAAAGTATGATGTTGACATGATCAGTCCAATCAAAGCTACGGTAGATATAACTTGATTTGACGTAATTTTATCTGTGGCCAATGACCTTGAACCTTCTTGGATGGGCACTTCTAATGTAACTCTATGGCAGCAACCAAGGGGCATGCATTTTTTAGCTCCACCTGTAGATTTTGCAGTGACATGGTGTCCCCATGAGTGACAGAACACTGAGCCAATCATGGCGCAACTAGAGAACATTACCAACTCCTACACTTCGTATTTTCTGCTGGCTGCCCCACCACCACAGAAAGCACTGAGCTAGGCTGAAACACCTGTGTTTTGGAGCTGCCTTACTCAAGAAAGCAAAAAAAGAGACCATGTTTGTATGCAGCTTTATTAACTCACCTTCCCTGAATGACGGGTCGCCACTGGCCTCATCACAATTCTATGTTGGACATCTACAGACAGTTCCTTGAACTTCATGGTATAGTTACTGCTCTGACTTGCGCTTCTTCTTCTTCTTCCTCTTTGGGATTGGGTTGGCAGGTCGCATCCAACTTTTAGGTGCATACACCGCCACCTGCTGTACTGGAGTGTGAGGCCAGTCACAGCCTACCTACATGAACGTCCGGTAATACAGATTGGAAAAAAAGGAAAATTACCCTGCCAACTATTAGCCCTCACTAAAAACAACACCACCCTATTCCACTACTAACCCTATCTGATCCTACTAGAGGCCTACAGCCTGGGAGAACAGTACACTACCACTCAATACCCCCTGTAAATCTTCAGCAGTAATACTTCGCAATCAAATCAAAGTTTATTTGTCACGTGCGCAAATACAACAGTGAACAATGCCACTTAATATAATGTTTACATACCCTACATTGCGCATCGCATATGTATATACTGTACTCTATACCACCTACTGCATCTTGCCATCTTTATGTAATACATGTATCACTAGCCACTTTAAACAATGCCACTTAATATAATGTTTACATACCATACCCTACATTACTCATCTCATATGTATATACTGTACTCGATACCATCTACTGCATCTTGCCTATGCCGTTCTGTACCATCACTCATTCATATATCTTTATGTACATATTCTTCATCCCTTTACACTTGTGTGTATAAGGTAGCTGTTGTGAAATTGTTAGGTTAGATTACTCGTTGGTTATTACTGCATTGTCGGAACTGGAAGCACAAGCATTTCGCTACACTCGCATTAACATCTGCTAACCATGTGTATGTGACAAATAAAATTAGATTTGATTTGAAATGCTTACTTACAAGCCCTTAACCAACAGGTATTAGGTAAACAATAGATAAGTAAAGAAATGTGGCGGGGTGGCGGGACACAATGCATAGTCCAGGTAGCCATTTGATTAGCTGTTCAGGAATCTTATGGCTTGGGGGTAAAAGCTGTTGAGAAGCCTTTTGGTCCTAGACTTGGCACTCCGGTACCGCTTGCCATGCGGTAGCAGAGAGAACAGTGTATGACTGGGATGGCTGAAGTCTTTGACAATTTTAGGGCCTTCCTCTGACACCTCTTGGTATAGGAGGTCCTGGTTGGCAGGCATCTTAGCCCCAGTGATGTACTAGGCCATACGCACTACCCTCTGTAGTGACTTGCGGTCGGAGGCTGAGCAGTTGCCGTACCAGGCAGTGATGCAACCAGTCAGGATACGCTCGATGTTGCAGCTGTAGAACCTTTTGAGGATCTGAGGACCCATGACAAATCTTTTTCGTTTCCTGAGGGGGGAATAGGCTTTGTTGTGCCCTCTTTACAACTGTCTTGGTGTGTTTGGACCATTCTAGTTTGTTGGTGATGTGGACAGCAAGGAACTTGAAGCTCTCAACCTGCTCCACTGCAGCCCCCTCGATGAGAATGGGGGCGTGCTCGGTCCTCCTTTTCCAGGAGTCCACAATCATCTCCTTTGTCTTGATCACGTTGAGGGAGAGGTTGTTATCCCAAGTACTTCTCTGCAGCTGCCCCCACACAACCTCTATTTTCTGTGACTTACGTTCCATTTATGCAGTACAGTTGACAACCATGGCTATGAATGCTAAGAAACCCACCTTACTGAAGCACATATTATTCACAGCCCTCTCTATTGGTCTCTGCATACTCCAGGAATCCTTTCAGGATCCCTCACCCTGTACCCATCTTCCTCTACCACTGTTTTCGCTGCTTCAGCGCGCACACACACACACACACACACACACACACACACACACACACACACACACACACACACACACACACACACACACACACACACTACTGTGACCCTGGCAACCTCAACCTATCTTTCTCTCATCGGACACCTCCGATCACCAGCCCCATGGGCACCCCCACAGCTTACACACATTACTTTCTCCACCGATACTTCACATTCCTTTATCTCATTACCTACTGCACACTCCTTACATCTAGGAATCTCCCTCCTATACACTGCTGCAACATGACCATAAGCTTGTCACCTAAAACACTACTATTTTTGGAATAAAAGCTCTCACGAGATAACTAACTCATCCTAACTTGACCTTGTCAGGCAAAGACTCTGCCTCAAAACTCAGCAGGTCAGACAACGTCTTCTGTTTCACCATGCTCTCCACCGGGTCTGCGTCGCACCAAACGACGGGCGTCACACCAAACGACGGGCGTCACAGACACTAGGAATCTTCCATTAAAGCTGATCTTCCTCAACACTTAATGCTACCCACGTTATCACTCCTTTCAACGGTGCCGTGCTCTGAAGAGCAAAGCAAGTCACAGTTATTGTCCCTAGTACCGTAGTCCAGGGCGCCCGCTCCTTCTGGACAGAAGAAACATAATAAAGTCCACTTCGAGTTACTTTCACCAACCTCTTCTCCACCCAACCTGACACCACATATGGATCAGATAGAATACAAGGATCCATTCTCTCCACAAATCTCACTCCCACTGGGACAGAACCATCCCTGTCATCATCGGGACGAGGAATGAACTTGGCGGTCCTCACCGCAGGTGCTTCACCCTCACTCTTGTCAGGTTCCATCTCTGAGCTACCAGAGCACATATCCCTCTTTTCCCACTTGATGGCAACCTTCCTCACAACATTGCTTCCCTCTACACTCAGTTCCTTTTCAACGGTCACCACTGCACCTGCCACCACATTGAATTAATCCTCACTCTTGTCACGTTCAATTTCCTTCTGTAGCTCTTCCAAAAGTTCTGTGTGATCCTCTATTCCATATTCACTCAAAACATGTTAAACCTTTCTCCTTTTTTTCTTCTCCACCCATAGGGTGGAGCACAATTGGCCCAGCGTTGGCCGGGGTAGGCAGTCATTGTAAATAAGAATTTGTTCTTAAACTGACTTGCCTAGTTAAAGGTTAACTAAAAAATAAAATCTGTATTCCCATGTGAAATTCATAGATTTGGGTCTAATTTATTATTTTGACTGATTTCCTTATATGAACTGTAGGCCATTGCATGTTGCGTTTATATTTTTGTTCAGTTTATATGTATATTTATAAACTGGGTGGTTCGAGCCCTGAATTCTGATTGGCTGATAGCCGTGGTATACCACGGGTATGACAAAACATTTATTTTTAACTGCTCTAATTACATTGGTAACCAGTTTGTAATAGCAATAAGGCACCTTGAGGGTGTGTGGTATATTGGCCATATACCACACCCCCTCTTGCCTTATTGCTTAAGTATATCACAGGAGGTTGATGGCACTTGTGGTAATTACTGGAGCAGAATTAGTGGAATGGTATCAAACACATGGTTTCCCGGTGTTTAATGTCATTCAATTTGCTCCGTTCCGGCCATTATTATGAGCCATTCTCCCCCCAACAGCCTCCTGTGATGTATGCATGTACAGTATATGTATATAAATCTATCAACCTTTATGCAAGATAATGAAATGTACAGGTACAGTGCCTTCAGAAAGTATTCATACCCCTTGATTTATTCCACGTTTTGTTACAGCTTGAATTCAAAACAGAATACTTTTTTCTCTCACCCATCTACACAAAACCCCATAATGACAAAGTGGAGACATGTTTTAGAAATCTTTGCTAATTTAAGTATTCACACCCCTGGGTCAATAGTTTGTTGAAGCACCTTTGGTGGCGACTACAGCTTTGAGTTGTCCTGGGCATGTCTATCAGATTTGCACATCTAGAATGGATTTTCTCCCATTCTTCCTTGCAGATTTTTTCCTGCTCTGTTAAGTTAGATGGGGAGTGGTGGTGAACAGCAGTCTTCAAGACTTTCAATGGGATCCAAGTTTAGGTTTTGGCTGGGCCACTCAAGGACTCACATTCTTGTTCTTTAGCCATTCCAGCATTGCTTTGGCTGTATGCTTAGGGTCATTGTCCTGTTGGAATACAAATCTTTGCCCCAGTCTAAGGTCACTCTGAAGCAGGTTCTCATCAAGGACTGGCCTGTATTTGGCTTCATTCATTGTTCCCTCTACCCTAACCAGTCCCCTAGTCCCTGCCACTAAAAACATCCCCACAGCTTGACGATGCTACCACCATGCTTCACGGTAGGGACGGTGTTAGACAGGTGATGAGCTGTGCCTGGTTTTCTCCAGACATAGTGCTTTGCATTCAGGCCAAAGAGTTAAATTTGTCTTATGATCTCAGTCTTTCGAGTGCCTTTTTGCAAACTCCCGGGGCCTCATAACAGTTCCTTAAATTTCACACTAAATATGTGCTTGCGCCATTTTTGAAAAGTCAGTGCAGATATAAATATTGACATTTATAAACTTGGCACACACCATACATAGGCATGCTTCCTTTACATAAACTACCGGCCTATTTACTGTGTTGGCAGAATGTTTTACATTTTATCAGTAATTTATGCTGTATCTGGAAAAGGAATACATCCGTTTCTTAAAGTGAAAACCATGGCAAATTGTCGTGGACCTGTCAGCAGATCGTTTGATTTCAACAATGTTTTGCATCGACTTTTCCACCAAACCTAAATAAAATAGGATGAACTGCCTATTTCTCGTGTGTTTTTGTTCTAGTTTACTTTTTTATTTATATTATATAGTAGGCCTACTATTGATATTCATTACTGCATCATTGGGAAAGAGCAAGCAAGAAAGGCCTTTCACTGTACTTGTGCACATGACAATATAAACTTGATACATAGGCCTACTTCAATGTAAAATATTACATTCAACTGTATACCGGCATTATAAACCGCACTGCCTATGATATTGCAAAACTTGAAATACATATAGCCTATATATTTACTAGGCTACTAGGTCAAATTAAATCAGAGATGCACATGGTAATTTGTTTTATGGCTCCTTCGGGAAGATGAAGCCATCATGGCCAGAAAAAGTGAGGAATATCTTTTCAATGGTTATGAAAATAAAATAAATAAGGAAAATATTTCTGTCTAGTCATTTTAGATTCAAAAAATAAAATCTAAAACAAGAATGGATGCTTTCTTGTTAATCTGTTAAACCCCCTTTAAAAAAAAAAAGCTTTTCATCATATCCCACATTTGCACAAAATACTTACTTTACAGCATATGCATGGTCTAAAGTTTGCATGGAGGTTTGCGTGTATAAATGTGACCTTTTGCACGAAAACTGACGCAGGCACATTTTGGGGTATATTTTGTACATACAGTATGCACGGTATATTAATGAAGCCCCTGGCGTGCTGTCATGTGTCTTTTTCTCAGGAGTGCTTTCCATCTGGCCACTCTCCCATAAAGCCCAGATTGGTGAAGTACTGTAGAGACGGTTGTCCTTCTGGCAGGTTCTTCCATCTCAGCCAATGAACTCTGTAGTTCTGTCAGAGTGGACATTGGGTTCTTGGTCACCTCCCTCACCAAGGCCCTTCTTGCCTGGTTGCTCAGTTTGGTCCGATGGCTGCTCTAGGCAGAGTCTGGGTAGTTCCATATTTGTTCCATTTCCAATGATGGAGACCACTGTTGTTTTATACCCATCCACAGTTATATGCCTTATCCAGTGGCGATTTTAGCATGTACATCTTTGTGGGGCAAACCACATTTTGTTTAGATGTATGCCAGCAAAGCCACTACACAACACTAAACAATACATTAATTGCACTGTAATGGTGACAAACGGTGCCCACAAACTGTTAGGGCCTACATAAAGCTGTTCCAACAGCAGAGTCCCAACACCTTACCACTGCTACACCTGGCTATCAGCGGAGCCTTGTCTGGCAGTGAAACAGTTCATTCAGCCTCATTTACTGCCTTTAAAAAAACATAGCTGATATGGCTGACTTGCTTTAACAAATGTGGTCTCTACTGACAATTGAGAAGTACAAGCTATGGCATAAGGGGATGACGAGAGGATAAGAAGCAATCTGTCATTTCAATTAAGACATTAATGAGCGAGCTAGGACGGACGTAGTCATTATAACTATTTGTTCAGCACTTTTAAATGTAGTGACAGAATTCAGCACATGGGCCCTATTCTCCCTGTACACCAAGCCAGAACCGTAGGATAAATAAAGGGGGCATATAAGCAGACATATAAGCAATGAAAGCTCTTACACTATTCAATGACATATCTATAAAACAGGCTATAGGCTAAATGTGCACCAACAAGTCTGAACAGTAGGTTAAGTTATGAGGGGAAAAGGGACAACATTATTAGGGTGAGGCACATGGGCTACCAACAGCTTACTACACAAAATACACTTAGTATTACTTTCTTAGCTACAGTATACATATCTCCCTGGCATATTACATCACTTAAGCAGCAGCATACAATATATTTTTGGACTCACCTTGTTCTGCTCACTTGAACAGGAAGGTGGCGCGGCAGGCCTTCGTGGGCAAATTTTGTCATCAAACTTTGTCATCAATATCTGGCATTCTCTGGATTCATGGTGCTTTCAAGACAACTGGGAACACTGAAAAAAACAAGGTCAAAACATGATGACGTCAATTATCTTCAGGTCAGAGCTCTAGAAAGAGGCCTGAGTTCCCGACTTGCAATTTCAAGTTGGATGACTGTTCAAAACGTATTTTTCCAGTCTGTACTCATTTTCTTCTGAGTTTCCAGTTGAGAGTTTCCAGTTGTTTTGCTGGATTGACAGCATGGCCAATGTTGAATGTTTATCATTTTAACATTTTAAGCTTGGAAAAGAGACCCTTAAACTCAGACTTGGACCACACACCCACTCCCCTGAATAGCAGGCTAGTGATTGCTTTGCAATGTTTGCAGTTAGCCACTGATTCCTTCCAAACTTTCATTGTTGAATTTGCGATTTCCAACTTGTTGTGTAATGTTTATGTCCAATGGCCGATGAGCACCGATTCTTTTTATCTATAATTTCTCTACATTATTTATCTTCATATGACAAGGATTGAAAAGGATTTGCTCGTAGATTGTCGACTTGATTCATGATGATGACTGCTAGCTAAGATTTTGAAAGTATGATGTTGACATGATCAGTCCAATCAAAGCTACGGTAGATATAACTTGATTTGACGTAATTTTATCTGTGGCCAATGACCTTGAACCTTCTTGGATGGGCACTTCTAATGTAACTCTATGGCAGCAACCAAGGGGCATGCATTTTTTAGCTCCACCTGTAGATTTTGCAGTGACATGGTGTCCCCATGAGTGACAGAACACTGAGCCAATCATGGCGCAACTAGAGAACATTACCAACTCCTACACTTCGTATTTTCTGCTGGCTGCCCCACCACCACAGAAAGCACTGAGCTAGGCTGAAACACCTGTGTTTTGGAGCTGCCTTACTCAAGAAAGCAAAAAAAGAGACCATGTTTGTATGCAGCTTTATTAACTCACCTTCCCTGAATGACGGGTCGCCACTGGCCTCATCACAATTCTATGTTGGACATCTACAGACAGTTCCTTGAACTTCATGGTATAGTTACTGCTCTGACTTGCGCTTCTTCTTCTTCTTCCTCTTTGGGATTGGGTTGGCAGGTCGCATCCAACTTTTAGGTGCATACACCGCCACCTGCTGTACTGGAGTGTGAGGCCAGTCACAGCCTACCTACATGAACGTCCGGTAATACAGATTGGAAAAAAAGGAAAATTACCCTGCCAACTATTAGCCCTCACTAAAAACAACACCACCCTATTCCACTACTAACCCTATCTGATCCTACTAGAGGCCTACAGCCTGGGAGAACAGTACACTACCACTCAATACCCCCTGTAAATCTTCAGCAGTAATACTTCGCAATCAAATCAAAGTTTATTTGTCACGTGCGCAAATACAACAGTGAACAATGCCACTTAATATAATGTTTACATACCCTACATTGCGCATCGCATATGTATATACTGTACTCTATACCACCTACTGCATCTTGCCATCTTTATGTAATACATGTATCACTAGCCACTTTAAACAATGCCACTTAATATAATGTTTACATACCATACCCTACATTACTCATCTCATATGTATATACTGTACTCGATACCATCTACTGCATCTTGCCTATGTCGTTCTGTACCATCACTCATTCATATATCTTTATGTACATATTCTTCATCCCTTTACACTTGTGTGTATAAGGTAGCTGTTGTGAAATTGTTAGGTTAGATTACTCGTTGGTTATTACTGCATTGTCGGAACTGGAAGCACAAGCATTTCGCTACACTCGCATTAACATCTGCTAACCATGTGTATGTGACAAATAAAATTAGATTTGATTTGAAATGCTTACTTACAAGCCCTTAACCAACAGGTATTAGGTAAACAATAGATAAGTAAAGAAATGTGGCGGGGTGGCGGGACACAATGCATAGTCCAGGTAGCCATTTGATTAGCTGTTCAGGAATCTTATGGCTTGGGGGTAAAAGCTGTTGAGAAGCCTTTTGGTCCTAGACTTGGCACTCCGGTACCGCTTGCCATGCGGTAGCAGAGAGAACAGTGTATGACTGGGGTGGCTGAAGTCTTTGACAATTTTAGGGCCTTCCTCTGACACCTCTTGGTATAGGAGGTCCTGGTTGGCAGGCATCTTAGCCCCAGTGATGTACTAGGCCATACGCACTACCCTCTGTAGTGACTTGCGGTCGGAGGCTGAGCAGTTGCCGTACCAGGCAGTGATGCAACCAGTCAGGATACGCTCGATGTTGCAGCTGTAGAACCTTTTGAGGATCTGAGGACCCATGACAAATCTTTTTCGTTTCCTGAGGGGGGAATAGGCTTTGTTGTGCCCTCTTTACAACTGTCTTGGTGTGTTTGGACCATTCTAGTTTGTTGGTGATGTGGACAGCAAGGAACTTGAAGCTCTCAACCTGCTCCACTGCAGCCCCCTCGATGAGAATGGGGGCGTGCTCGGTCCTCCTTTTCCAGGAGTCCACAATCATCTCCTTTGTCTTGATCACGTTGAGGGAGAGGTTGTTATCCCAAGTACTTCTCTGCAGCTGCCCCCACACAACCTCTATTTTCTGTGACTTACGTTCCATTTATGCAGTACAGTTGACAACCATGGCTATGAATGCTAAGAAACCCACCTTACTGAAGCACATATTATTCACAGCCCTCTCTATTGGTCTCTGCATACTCCAGGAATCCTTTCAGGATCCCTCACCCTGTACCCATCTTCCTCTACCACTGTTTTCGCTGCTTCAGCGCGCACACACACACACACACACACACACACACACACACACACACACACACACACACACACACACACACACACACACACACACACACACACACTACTGTGACCCTGGCAACCTCAACCTATCTTTCTCTCATCGGACACCTCCGATCACCAGCCCCATGGGCACCCCCACAGCTTACACACATTACTTTCTCCACCGATACTTCACATTCCTTTATCTCATTACCTACTGCACACTCCTTACATCTAGGAATCTCCCTCCTATACACTGCTGCAACATGACCATAAGCTTGTCACCTAAAACACTACTATTTTTGGAATAAAAGCTCTCACGAGATAACTAACTCATCCTAACTTGACCTTGTCAGGCAAAGACTCTGCCTCAAAACTCAGCAGGTCAGACAACGTCTTCTGTTTCACCATGCTCTCCACCGGGTCTGCGTCGCACCAAACGACGGGCGTCACACCAAACGACGGGCGTCACAGACACTAGGAATCTTCCATTAAAGCTGATCTTCCTCAACACTTAATGCTACCCACGTTATCACTCCTTTCAACGGTGCCGTGCTCTGAAGAGCAAAGCAAGTCACAGTTATTGTCCCTAGTACCGTAGTCCAGGGCGCCCACTCCTTCTGGACAGAAGAAACATAATAAAGTCCACTTCGAGTTACTTTCACCAACCTCTTCTCCACCCAACCTGACACCACATATGGATCAGATAGAATACAAGGATCCATTCTCTCCACAAATCTCACTCCCACTGGGACAGAACCATCCCTGTCATCATCGGGACGAGGAATGAACTTGGCGGTCCTCACCGCAGGTGCTTCACCCTCACTCTTGTCAGGTTCCATCTCTGAGCTACCAGAGCACATATCCCTCTTTTCCCACTTGATGGCAACCTTCCTCACAACATCGCTTCCCTCTACACTCAGTTCCTTTTCAACGGTCACCACTGCACCTGCCACCACATTGAATTAATCCTCACTCTTGTCACGTTCAATTTCCTTCTGTAGCTCTTCCAAAAGTTCTGTGTGATCCTCTATTCCATATTCACTCAAAACATGTTAAACCTTTCTCCTTTTTTTCTTCTCCACCCGCCATCTTCTCCTTCATCATATTTTCCAGAAGGCTTGTGAAATCCCCCGCTCCATATTTACTCATAATATGTTCCACTTTCCTCCTTTCTTTCCTGTCCACCATCTTACAGGTCATCTCGACTCGGAGCCCGGTGGAAACCCTTGTCTTGTCTCAAAATCTTCTGACATTCACTGTCAACTGTGAGACCTTATATAGACAGGGGTGTTTCTTTCTAAATCATGTCCAAACAATTGAATTGGCTACAGGTAGACTCCAATCAAGTTGTAGTGACATCTCAAGGACAATCAAAGGAAATTAGATGCACCTGAGCTCAATTTGGAGTGTCATAGAAAAGGGGTGTGAATACTATGTAAATTAGATATGAATGTATTTCATTTTCAATACATTTGCAAACATTTCTAAAAACAGTTTTTCACTTTGTCATTATTGGGTATTGTGTGTATATGGGTGAGAAAAATTAAAATGTCATCCGTTTTGAATTCATGCTGTAACACAACAAAATGTGGAATAGGTTAAGGAGTATGAATACGTTCTGAAGGCACAAGTTTGCACGTTAGCTAAATCACCCAGATGACCTCATCGAAGGAACAGTTCCCGCCCCATCCCTAGCCTTGAAACGATTGCCTACCTCTCATTTCTCTGCAGCCAATCGTCGTATGAAGTCCCCCCCTCTCCACCGTTTCCAGTTGACGTTAGCTACACTGGGACATTTCAGTCAAAAAGTATCGTGTGGTCATTGGTGTTTTGGATTGGCAGTCAACTTCAGTCTGTTTTGCGATTGGCAGGCAACATAATTTGGCTACCTCAGCTGGCCCGACTCAGAAGCGCCTTGGTTGACATTGTTGTTGTTGTAAGTAAGAAACTACTTTGTCGTTGAGTCCTGTTTTGGATTTACAGTAGACTGCAACCTCTGGATTAGCTCAAAGTCAGGAACAATTGGTCTAATAAAGGTGGAGGTTTTCACAGTATTTGTCAAGAGGGAGGACCATTATGGGACGATGAAAGAAATGTCTGCGAGGCCGCTCAAGGTAAGCAGACAAGGGACACTCAACTGCTAGCTAGCGACTTTAGCTTGTAACATTATAGCTAGCTGGAAACATTTTGGACAGGACGACCCGTAGCTGGCTTTGTATGAACCTTTTTTAATGAGTTGGAATGGTACGTTTTAAGTGGGAGACTCCTAGACGGCTAAACATGAAACATAGCGGGTTCGATTTACCAACTAGTTAACTAAGTTACCTAACTGATGTTAGCTAGTCAGCCTAGCTAGCTAACTAATTTAGCTACAAACTTGTTACCGTAACTTATTAACGGGATAGCTAGCTATAACGTTAGCTTCCAATTTAATTCAAGTCACGTTAACAATGTCGCTTCGGTTACTGTGCCTTGCTAGCTAACGTTAGTTAACTACGTCCAGGATAACTTTGCTAACATTAGCTAACTGGCTAGTTCCCTCTCTTGCCCATCTGCCTAGTTAGCCAGAAAAGGATAGGACGAAAATGTACTATGTTTAGTTAGCTAAATAACGCTTAGCCCATTCATAGACAATATACACACATCAGTCGGATCCTTTAGTAACGTTACATTATTGGACTAACTAACGGTATGTTGAGTTAGCTGACTAGTTAGCCATTCTACTCTCTCCCTGTATCCTCCTTCAACTCTCTCCTTGTATCATCCTCTCCCCATCTAACGTTAGGCCTATGAATCCATTTGAGGAATGAGCAACTTCAAACGGGAGGCCTCTGTCAGTCAATTGTTGGTGAAATATTCAGCAAGTCGTAGCCCTGTTGCTTGCTATAATTAACGTTTAAAGTAAACCCATAGACATGCAGAGAGTATCAAATGTTATATCAATGCAAGGGACTCCTGCTTTATAGTTATTTACCCCAGAGAGTTTAATACTTGCCTGTATTTAGGCTATTGCTTAGTTAACTGTAAAACATTGATAATACATTTCAATGACACTCTTAGGTCACTAATATTCTTCCCTGGATGATTGAAACCAGTGACATAGGCTTTGACAGCTCCACAGTGTGTTTATTTAAAGACCTCTCGTCATTATGTAAACTATGCCTTGCGCCATTGCCAACACCACTACAATGAAAGGGTATCATTACATTTTGACTTGGATTATTCAGCTCTTTATTTACAATTTATTTTGTTTGCTTGTAGTCTAGTATAGGCAGACAACCTGCAACATAAAAGTAGGACAGAGAGACAGTCTCTTCACTGCTTAGGCCTACAGGTCCTTCTCTCTTTTTCATTATGTAAAGAAGGCACATTGTTAGAAGATGAGGAAGACTAACCCTTATCAACTCTACCTTCCCTGCAGCTTTCTGACTGCTGTTTATATGCACTTGAACCTGAACCCATGCTTGTCTTGCTCCCACTACAAGTACACTATGCATTATAACATCATTGCCAGATGAAGCATAATTTGGGGATTTGTTATGATATCTGTGATTTGGCAGGAAATTTTCGCTCAAGACCATGTGATTGTGGTGTCATTCAAGTTGTGACCATTTGCATTAAAGCATTAGTCGATCGAGCCTACCACTTGAGGAGGGAGAGAGAAAACAAAAGGGACAAATGCAGCAAATGCCTTTTATATTAGTACAAGTAGAATTCAGAGGGAGCGCACAAGCACAGTGGAATTCTGAGGGATCTATTTTTGCAGTGGGAGGAAGAAATGCATCTATCCCTCCCACCTCTACTCATTTCAATGGCAATGCTGGGGGATGCTGGAAAGGCTAAATGGAAGGGCTAACTGACAAGAGGAGTGTTCCTCAGTGAGCAGACTGCTAGGGTGTGAGTGCAAGTTTGCATCGTTACGCAAGTCTTCTCTTTTTCAAGGAACGCATTGATCCATACAGCGTCACACAGAACACCTGAGGTCATCTTTTGGGGAGCCTGTATAGTGTTCCTCTGTGATATTGAGATTCTCTAGTACAACTAAGACACTGTGAATGACTGTTTTTTTTATCCAGCAGTAAATGTCAAATATGTTACTGTTGGGTGGTCCTTTGCATGGGGTGATGTCAGTTTCCTTTAACAATCAGTCTTCCAGATAGCTGACACAGGAACCTTGGTATAAAACTCTTTAGTAATAAAATGCAATTGCAGACAGAGATTCACATACAGAGTATCTCAGTAGTCTATAGTAAAGATCTGTGTGTCGAAACAGGGGACCACAGACCCTACCGTCATTCATATCTTAACATTGTTGCATTGGATTAGATACAAAGTATCTAAGATGAGAAAAACATGTCTAGACTGTGGTTTCTCACTCTACTATCTCGGCCTTGAGGCTGGGTGACTATCAGCAGGTGCAGACCATTCTCAGCCTGAGAACTAAAGCAGTACATCTCCATTTACCCAGTACTTTTCCATCATTGTGCATTGCAAGCATACAAAGGTTATCACATATATACAGTAATCATGGCATTGGTGTAGCCCCTCACCAACCCCCAACATTACACACATTTTTTTTTTTTTAACGACAGCATCACATAGAACAAAATGGTGTTCGGATGCATTTGTTTGACAGTGATCACTAATTGTTTTGCGTAGAGCCCTTTGACTCTTGACAATGAAACATGGCAAATCTGTGGTTCATAGCTTAATTTGCAACTTTTCATGCTTCTCCACCAACATTCAAATGGTTTGTTTTTTGCCTCTATACAAGCCCTGCGATGTATAAACACTACACTATGTCAAACTGGATGGCTGGCTGAATCACAGGTGGGAGAAACATGACACTGATGACAGAGAGAATTATCGCCATAATCCATCAAGGCAAGGGATTATCCTATTGACCTGGTGACGTCATAATTCGCTTCGGTTTTATCACCAGTTGAGCATTGTGGAAGTTTTCAGGGTGTGCTTGGCTAATTTATTGGTGTCCTTTAGCCTATGTGTGACACACAGTGAAGTCGTCCACACATGACTGATCTGTGTGCGGTTCCCTTGTGAGCACTCATGTCTTATTCGGACAGTTCTGTGGAGAAAAAACCCCGGAGTCCATCCATTTGTCCTTCAGGATCCTTTCCCTCTTTCCACTCTCTTTAGCTAGCACTCTCCAAGCTCTAGTCTAAATGGTTTGTCACTGTACAGCTTATACATGCTCAAGCCTTACCTATGTGAAGTTATGAGTTAAGCCTAAACCCTCTCTATCTCTCACACAGAGCCATTTAGCCTACCATTGTGTTGGTTGGCTTTAGCCATCTTGACTGTCTCTGTGTGGTAGTAGAGACTGAATGTTATATCTCAGTGTGGAACCCTGCTGCCGCAGCAACGCCTAGACTAGAGATACAATTTTAGTGGTCTCTCGCTGGGCTCCCCCAAACAGCTGTTCAATAAGAGTGTGTTTCATGGATCCAGTGTCAGCTTCAGTGCCAGTCCCATGTAGATTAAAACTATCCCCATAGGATCCCTCTACCCCCACAAACAAGGTCAGATGAATAAGTAAATAGTTGAGTGCTTCTCCAGGTTAGTGGGACAACTGCATGACCATGCGTCTCTTATTGCCTCTATCTAGTCTGTGTTCAAGGATTGTAATTTGTCCTACCATGACCAAATGCTACAGGGAAGGAAATGCAATGCATATCTAGGCTTTTAGTAGGCCCATGCATGCATGAATCGCCCCTTCAACCCTAGTTGTTGCCAGCTTAATGTTCCAGCCAACAGAGGCATTTCATTGCTTTCATCAGGAAGGTCAGACCTTGGGTTACCAAAGTTAACCTGGACTCAAGAAAATAACTGGGTCGAGGTGGCCTGCATGGGCATTTCAGCATGTTGGGAGAACTTAATTGAGCAGCTGACCAATTCTGCAAGACTTTAGTTTTGGGTTAACCGAGATTGCTTGGGCCTTGTTGCTTACTATGACTGTGATACTGTATGGGGTTATCTCACCTAGCTACCTTAAGATGAATGCACTAACTTTAAGTCGCTCTGGATAAGTGTCTGCTAAATTACTAAAATGTCAAATGTAATGTAAACGTTAACATGAATGGACACATCCTGCTAGCCTAAATTCTCTAACTAGGCAAAGATTTATTCTTCAGATTCTCTCTGGTGGTCACAATTTACTGCTTTACACAGCACATATAGTCTACTCCATACATTTTCATAAGACTTTATGACCATGACATCTAGAATTCCACCACCATGCACCCCTGCATCCTTGTTTGCCAGCACACAGCATGGTCCAAACAAGACTGTACCAGATGTGCTTTGGAAGAAAAAAACATCCCCATGATTCCTCAGCAGAGGAGCGATCAATAGGAAGCTTGTCTCTGAGAGCCTGTGCACCCAGACAGCAACTCATAAAACCCTGTTCAGCCTAACCTTCCCCTGCGTGCCTGGATGCCTGCCAGCCCTTTGACACAGCAGCCAGGGACCAGAGCTGTTTGTGTCAGGGTGGCGAGGCCTTCAAAACCAAGCATCAGCCATTGCACCCCGGCCCTACCTAGTACCTACTTCCTTTGTGTTCAACCAGAGACTGGGTGCGTGTGCCCTATGCTTTGGGATACTCTGACTGGTTATATGATCATTTTATCTGGTGTTTTTGTACTCAACTTTGCTATGCCAACTCTTTTCAAAAAGGCATCACTGTGGGGTGATTGTAGGATGTTGAATGCATTGAGTTCGACTAATGTAAAAACAATGGGACACATGCTCCCAAATTTTTTTTTTTTTGCTTTTCTGAAGCATCCCCAATATTATCTCTGCATTGCTCTACAGATCGGCCAACCGGGTCAAACGGTTGATGGGTATAGCCTAATAGAGGGGTGAATGGAGACCCAGGCTATGCTTTTGCCCTCACATAAAAAAAGCTCCACAATCCCCCTTGACTGGGCCGTCTACCCGGAAGAAAGCCATGGTAAGATCACATGGCTGCTGGCTCCTCACCATGCCGTTACTACACAACAGCAGTCCTCCCCACTCTAGATCCAGGACCACAGTAATCCTATCCCTGCAGGAGAGGAGCCTCTCGCCCTGGGCGAGTAAAGCCACGTCACTGCATTGACTGCCAAGCCAGCACCACGTGGGGATTCGCATGAGCATTAGTACCCAGGCCTGTTGCTGCTAATGCTCGTTTAACCACTGCCGTTAGCCTAGCCACGGACTGCATACAGGTTCGGTAGGCCTTGCACATACATAGGATGGCCTACCTGATGTTGAAAACAAGTTATTTTATGTGTGTTTTCGGAGTGCAAGGCTAATTCTATAACAGCAATTCAATTTGTGCTGACGGTATTCTGACTTGAGATCCACTGGCGCAACTCTGCATTAATCATAATTAATTTAGGCTAATTTCACTGGGAGACTTAACATTCAAGATATCAAGTTCAATATTGCCCATTCTGATCATAATGGTAGGTCTTTAAACAATTGCAAATATAGTCCTTTTTGTTTTCAGTGTTTTTCTACAAGAAGGCTATTGTTGCCTCCTTAAAAAAATATATATATATATACCATAAATCTTTCATAGGATTTTTACTTCAAGACTTAATTTACAGGTTTTGTAACATGGTCAGGATGTGTACTGTTATTGCTTAGTCTTGTGGCAGTGCAGCCAAAGATGCAGGTTTGCTTCTAAGAAATGTCTGATATGCGTGAAGGAGTAATGCATAAATTACTGCAAAAGCTAACTCCCACCCTTCTTTTAAATGTGAGTTATGTAAGCCCTAGCTCATTGTTTTGTGAAGTCTCATTGGCATCCACAAGACATTGATGGCCTTTGCATATTGAGCTACTGGGGAAAGCAAATGTTGGTACAAATGTTTGAATTCAGTCTCATTCCTCTTACTGCCCTCAGGTTTTACTGTCCATAGGGTTTTAGTTGCTTTTATAAACTGGGTAGTTAGAGGCCTGAATGCTGATTGGCTGACAGCCGGTGTATATCAGACCGTATACCACGGTTATGACAGCGTTTAGTTTTACTGCTCTAATTGCGTTGATAACCAGTTTATAATAGCAATAATGCACCTTGGGGGTTTGTGGTATATGGCCAATATACCACGGCTAAGGGCTGTGTCCAGGCACTCTGCTATGCATCGTGCCTGAGAACAGCCTGTAGCTGTGTATATTGGGCATATACCACACCCTCTCGTGTCTTATTGCTGAATTTCATATTGATTGCAAATTTCATCCAAATAGGCTAGCTGTGCAGACGATGCAGAAGCTGGCATTTCTGCACAAAGACAAGACATCAATAAAAAGCAGCTAGTGCTGTATGAGGAGTTTCCGCCCACGGTGTGCTGAGTTTAGGTTGGCAGTGCTCCGGGAATACTGAAACCAGGGCAGATTGTTCCCTGAGTCCAACGAAAACACTTCTGCTGCATATCTCTGTGCTGCAGTCCTTCATTGGCATAGCAGCGCTTTGCTCGCACTCTGCAGCTGACAGAATCAAGCTCTATTATTTTGATTAGCCACAGCATTGAAGAGCATTGACATGTAAGCAGATGGGCACAAAGTGTAGGCCTAGTCTCATTACAAAACACACACAAATCAAACATGCCTGCATAAATTGTCCTGTTACTCCCTTTCTGCCACCATTCTCTGTGAACTACCCGTGTGCCCTCTTACATTGCTACATGGCACAGCAAGGCACAATATGGCATGGGTCAGCACCACTGTTCACGGTGTGGCATGACACAGCACGGCACTGCATGGCACACAACACTGGTCGGAGGATATGTCAGGGGCGTCAGTACTGTTGGCTGCTGCCTCGGCACCCCACATCCCCATCTGAAGCCGTCTGCTATGAGTGGCTGTTAATTAGCACCGCTTGACTGTTGATGACTGGGTGTGACTACAACGACAGACCCTGGGCACAGGGCAGGGTGACCTCTGAAGCCAGGTACTGGGCAGCTCTAATAAAGTGCCCAATGGAGCATGGTGGCAGGAGAGGAGAGAACAGGCTGTTCTGAAATACTCCATGCACATGACCCACACCACCAATTGTGAACTGGGGGGGGGGGGTTGAGACATCCTTTTCCTCTCTTGAGAAAGACCAGTTTGTGGGTAAGTGAAACTTCGTTGAGACCTTGGCCACAAAATGCTTGGCTTAGCCATGACATCAGCTCTCAGACACTTGATAAACAGTTTCTCTGGAAAGCTATTACTCTGCCCATTTTAACTGCTTGAACTTGGCAGTTACTACCACGCCGCCGTGCATGTCAACAAGAGGAAATCGGGCCTCTGTCTGCCAAAATGAGAGTGACTGACTACCAGGCCCCCTAACTTCTGTACCCTACTGGAGTTAGCCTACACTGTCAGTTGCTACTGAAAAGCCTGCAGTAGCTAGTCCTACACTGTCAGAGAACACTGCACACCTTACTGGTGGCATAACCCATTTACCTATTGAAGTTGAGCAGATACACCAGAGAGAAAGAGCAGTAGCCTATCAGGGACGCTTTGTGTTTCTTGTAGACAAGCTTCTCGAGCCATGACACTTGCAGACATAGCTTAGCTGTCTTGTTTGCTCGCCATAACTTTTGGTCTGTTTCCCGCCTGTTTTCTTTCAGTTGTCTGCTGTTTAAAAACTTTGCGCTGAGAGGTGCTATATTTGGTTCATGATTATGGAGTGGTATTTTTAGGCTGTGAAAAGTCTGTTGTAACTTTGACACCTTGCAGATGAGTGGCTGGCATTCTGTATGCATTTCTAGCTATGGTAACAAACTGTACAAATGTAAAGTCTCCTTTTTTTCACAGTACAACTTACAGGGTTGACAGTTATCACATGGAATGAGAAGCTTGAGTATTTAAGGAGTGAGGGAAGACTGGGAACAAGCATCACTGAATGCTTACAGCAGGCTTAGACAACATGTGGGATCCCCTTAGGCCATTCAATGTTTGATGCCACTTTGTTTTATAGCCTCCTTCGGATGGGATGTTGTTAAAGGTTGCACATTTTGGGGAATATTCAGAGGTGGAAACTTTCTATTGGAATTAACAGAAATATATGAAAATTAATGTTAATACCATTTAAATGTAATGTTTTTTGCATTGGATATATTTACCATATCATATGGAGACAGAAACATAAACCTTTTACCTTATCATAAATAGATATAATTGCAAATTATTAAATCCTTCCTATATATATATATATATATATATAATATTTTGTTACGAATTGAACTCAAATTAAATGACTTGACTCTTCACATGGGATGATTTCACTGAAAAACAAAAGGGAATATTGAATGATCCATCACATCTCCCAAAAACATTTTCAACATACATCTGTAAAATGATAGTGTAGAAACTAAAGCTTTGTTTGTCTTACTCTCAGGTTTCCATGTCTTCTCCCTAAACCTCAATGTCCACCTCTTAAACATCAGACTGAGGCCTCATCTTCACTTCACTTTCCAACCTTGTTGGGGATGGCTCGTTGTCAGGCTCAAAAAGCCTCAAATTTGCCACAATTTTGGCCACCATTTTTCGACCCTTGTATTGGTCAGCATGTTGCGTGCTTTGGTGTGTGTTCCCAAACAAGGACCAGTTGTGCTCTGAGGCGGCTGATGATGTTGGGATTTGGAGGATGATGGAGGCAACAAGGGAAAGAGCCTCAGATCCACAATTCATTGATGACTGTCTTCAGCTCATCTGCAATGTAGAGACCGGTGTGTCTGCTCTTGTAGAATCCTGGTTGAGGGGTGGAGATGATGTAGTTAATTATTCCTTGCCCAAGAACATTCAACCACCCACCAGAGATGATTGCATTATAGACTGTGTTCTCTGATTTGCTTGACCTTCACTTGAGCTGTTGAACTCTGCATCCAGCAAATTAGTACATAAAGCATGTCTGGTTGTTCTCTGCCCAGCATACACCCCTCCATTCAGAAATCTCTTCCAATACACATTGCCTGTGACCATCAGAGGTGAACCAGTTGCATACACAGCTCGAGCAAGACATTCATCAGCATTTTTCTTTATTCCTCCATTGAGTCAAAAAAACTTGTGATTCCAGGAGGACTATGAGCTGTTGCTATCGATAAGGTGTCTGATTCATCATTTTCACCTCGATTAAAAGTAGAGGGACTTTTGTCAGAGGTTGCTTGTTGTGAGCGCTGAGGGAACTTTATGCACTTGGCCAGATGATTCTACATCTTTTGTTGCATTCTTCACATATGATTTGGCACAGTATCTGCAAATGTACACAGCTATTCCTTCTACATTAGCTGCAATGAAATGTTTCCACACATCAGATGTGGCATTTTCCGTGGCATTTTCCTGTAAATATTAGAAAAAAAAGAAAAAAAAGACAAAAACCCCCAAATACAATTTCATGTACAGATAAATAGTTAAGCAGTTAGATTAAACACCTCCTTTGTAAGATAAATGTTTTAAAATTAAACGTATGGAAACAGGTGCGTTAACACTCCTCAGTTAGCAGGCTCAAGCAAGCTAAAACCCACATGGTAGCAAAAACTAATTAGCAGAAATTGTTAACAAGTTAGAAATGATTTAAACACACTTTGCTGTAGGCTACTATTTACTAGTGAACAAAAAATCATGTATGTCATATAAAATATATTCACCCCACCCAGTATTGTAATCAAAATTTACCAGAAAGCATGTAGTCCTTGACTCGGACAGTGTAGTAGTGTGGGCTCAATAGCATCTCATTAGTATGCAAGATCTTGAGAATCAGCTGTACATGTGATGGAAGAGTGCACTGCACATGTGATGGAAGAATGCACTGTGCATGCAGAGGGTTGCAATTCCATTAAATTGGGGATAGTTTAACCAAAATATGCTACAAGACCTAGAATTGCCCAATGTGCATCCCACAAAAGGTTCACTGTTATAAGGTAACTTTTTTGATGAATTTAAGTAAAATTCCCGGCCTTAACTTCCATTGAAAAATTTCCTGGGAAGGGTGAAAGGGGCAGATTTTTGGGTGATGACTGGACACCTCTAAGCCCTGGCTCCAGCAACATGCCCTTTCAGAGGGTGGTCATCCCATGGAATCTCTGACATCAGCTCTTTCTTTCTCCCCCTTTCTCTTTTGGTTAGCGCATGAGCAGTGTCTTTGTAATCAGTGACACCGCTTACCTCAGCTGGTGTCCAAGCCTTGATCAAGACTGGAATCTCTGAGTTCATGAATGAATAGAAGATGGCCAAAAGACCAGGCCTAATTCGAAGGGGAAACAAGTAACAATCCTTTGTTTCCCCAAACTGTTGCGTTACCGTATTTGGAGAAGATGAAAAGTTTGGTAACAGAATGGCTGTTTGTGCCATTGACACCGAGCTAAAGCTTGTTTTGCTATGGAAAACCAATTTTTCACTAATAAACTTAAGTCAGTGGTTTTCATGGTTCAATTGGCTGACATCTCAGAAAATGTTCCAGGCTTAAGTTGTGCATTTCATAGATTCTTCTCCAATGACCAGCTTAAACAAATGTTATTTGACCAGGGAAAATGGTCCAAATCCAATTAAATATATTGATTTGGCTAAGAGCTGGAAGTCATTGAAAACCGGAGACATTAGTCTCGCCACCTGAACTAAGCACATTTACTCAACCAAACGGACGAAACATTGACGGTACAATTAGCAACACACCAATTTGCTAGCAGAACAGGAGTATTAAAAAAAAATCTATCTTTCTTTCTCCCCCCCCTGTAAAGGTGAGATGTGGAACAGGAGCAACAGTATGGGCAGTAGTGTCTTCTCGGCTCCTGACTGGTCAGACATTGCTGTGTTCCTGCGCCAGTGTTGAATGGGCACTCAATGTTTGCATTGTGTTGACTACCATGGTGTTACGTTGCGTAGCATTATGTTGGGCAGCTATGTCTCTTAGGATGTCCTGCGATACGTTGCCTTGCAGTGTGTAACCTGTAATCTTTGACTGTGCTTCTTTGTCCAGGGCTCCTGCCTTTTACGTTTCTGCAGCTATGCAAAGCAAGAAGTAGGCTACTTCAGTTGAGCTGCGTTATGCTGATTTGTACAGTAAGACCGTTGCTGCTGTGCGGTATGCTTAGCTGTAGTTGCAGGGTTCTGAAGCTCAGGAGGAACTGGGTAACTGTGCTTGATTTTTCTTAATCCCGCTGCCAGACAAGCTCGGCCTCCTCAGACGTATCGGTGCAGTTATGTAATGAGCTAGTGGGCTCCGCTTCAGTCAGTAATCACCACACTGTTTGACTTCCTCTAGTTGTGAAGTGTCTGTACTCTGTTTAGTTACTTTATGATCTCTTGATCCTATTTCTGACTGATCCCTGGCACATTTGACTTGCTCAGAATGAGGGACTATTAGTACAAAACAAGGAAGGCTTGGGGCTATTGCACTCATAAGATTATTATTATTATTATTTATTTTTTTAAAGCTGTGGTTAATCAGAATTATTTCAATGATTAGGCTAGCCTTAAATGCGCTAAAAGTTTTCCATGTACGGTAGTAGCTTATCTGATTATAGTCGACGGTCTAGTATGCAACTTCATAAAGTTCATAAATCAGTCAAACCAAGTAGCTTAAGCTGTTGTTCCAGCGTTTATGGCCATCTCTGAGCTGCTGTGCCTCGGACTACTGTGCCATTTCCTAACCCCTCTCCACCTTTCCTCCAGCCCAGAGGTATGGGCCTACCACTGGGCAACATTTATCATCGCTGACGCAACTCACACAGCCTCGGTTGTCTTATCAGCCCTTCTATATCATCACTCATATGATTTTAGCAGTGGTGCGAGGGTGTTACACCCTCACTGAGATCACAGGGAAACTTTTATTAAACTAAAATAGAACTGATTCATTTAGAGATGTGGTCATCCATCATCTTGTCCTGACTGAGCATGAAATGGGAATAGAACAACCCAATTGTCCATCTTTGGAAAATGCTGCCTTTAGGCTATATGTTGATGACAATGGAACGATATAATTGTAAAGCCTGTTGAGTATCTTCAGGTACAGTGGCTAGCCTTACCGTTTTCATATTGGGCCTCAGGCTCTAGCTACTCTCCCTCTCGACTGGAAAGTGAGGTTCATGTTTCACATGATGAATGACTTAGTGGGCTAAACATGAAATGGCAAGTCCTTCTGCTGTGTACTAGTGACAGCCAACAACCCTGCTCCCCCTTCACTGGAAGTGCAGATCACTCTCATTTTGTAAGGATGCATAGAGGGCTCACTTTAAAAAGTGACTGCCCCTAAAAAGCTAATTTTCATTTGGTCATAAAGTCAGTCTGGTCCAAAACTGAGATTTTAAAGGAAAACATTGTATGTCACGGAATAAAGGGTACTGTAACAGTTTTCCTTGGGTTGAGTTTATTTCAATCCTGTACACAGCTGGCAGCACCCAAGCAATCATCAATTAGGAATCATCAAATAGCTGCTCGAGCCCCATTCGTAATGCCCATGGTCAATTTGGTTTGACATTAATAACGTAGGCCTACGTGGGACAATTATTTTAAAATGTCAGTAGCTCCCAATTTCAATGACTTAACCTCAAATTAACTTTGTATAAAAATGCATATACAAATATTGAGGCATTAAATGAGACAACTAAAAGATGTGCAACATGAAAATATTGTCCCATTTACATTGTGTAATCTATTGATGGTGCATAACTACATTTAAGTCATTTTAAGTCATTTAGCCCCAGAGATGGGCTATCCAATGTCAAACCAACATTGCCACAGTTCACACCAGCCTGCTTATTGACTAAATAAGTTGCCTAGGCTAGTTAGTGCTAGCCAACTTCAAGACACGACCTGGTTAAACTGTTTTAAGTTATGTACAAACGCTTGCCATGTGGGAAAACACCCACATTAAACCACCCCCCAAGACAACTCTACTTTGGCTTCAGTCATGGCCGTTGCATGTAATGACCAAGTCGCTAAACAAAGCCAAATCAGGAAGTTGAACTCCCTTTAATAGTAGTCTCAAATGGGGTCTTTTTGCTTAATGAGGTTCTGAGTATGGCTATGTAAACGGTTGGCAGAGGTCACAAATTCTGAAATATCGGTCATTCCAGACCTGTGCATCCATCTTATCAGTAGACCTACCAGTTTATGACTGCCTTGTGGACTTCATACTACCCCTGTGCAATACAACAGGCTATGCAGATTTATCATGAGAGTGCCTGGCACAGCTGGACTTAATTTATTGTCCAGGCTTGATGGAAGTTGGAGCAGGATGTCTTGTAGGCCTCGATAGGCAAGGTTTTCTAAGTGCTGGGCCTATAGTGGAGCGGGTTCAAAAAACACATATAGGGCTTGGTGTAAGCCTACTTAAGTAATGTAGGGCATATTGAGTGACCTTACATGAATGCACAATGTGACATGACAAAGCATTTGGAGCAATCCCGCCCTTAATAAGTAGGCTATAGCGTTGTCTCTCGGTCTTGTTGTGCTAAACATTTATCTTAGGCTAGATTACTTCCTATCATATCTGACTCAGTTTGATGCAGTGGTTCTATATACCTATTCCTGTTCAGAATGATATCACTAGTATTCTTCTGTGGCTCTCTCAGCTGCTGTGGTAGCAGCTCTCTGGTTTTAGCTGGCTCACCACCCCAGGTTCTGTTAGACCAACATGGCCCCAAACTACATGCCAAGGAGGCCTCTGCTGTTTCAGTGACTAATCATTTAGTGTCATGATTTCAGGCCATGCCCCTTTTGGGTCCAATTTATCATTCAAATTGTGGCAGGCAGCACTATCCTTTTTTCTATTTTCAATTAATTCAGTGTTTGATTTTTAGGTTTCTACTAGTCTCTTGTGACAACAAAAAAACATTAAAATGTCTGTCAGGAGACTGGGATATGACGGATAGTGTGGAACAATTCTTCTGTTGCGGTTGTTTTGTGAAACGGTTTATTTGGAAGAATTACGATTTGAAGGGGTTCACCTACACCAGACAATACCATATTTAGAATTTCGGAACAGGAGGGTATATTTGGCCCATAGGCTTGCAGACCGAGAGAGTGAGGTTGGGGTGGGAAGCTACCAAACAGGATCTGCTTATCACACTAGTCCAACATCTCCCCGTCCTCCACCCAGAACCTAATGGAGTAGCTGGCCAGAGGTTCTGGGTTGCTGACATTTTAACTTTGTACTAACCTGTTAGCCCAAGTCAGATTAGCACCGCATTGATTGTGCTTACACTCAACTCTCGTTTCTCCTAAATCACTTGCAGTAGGCCTGTTCTTCACATGCTTAATTTAGACTTCTCTGTTTTGGTTAGCCTGCAGTTGTTTCACTGCTGGAAGCCTATACTGTAATGGAGGTTGTCTCTCCATCCATTGTTTACCTCCATGAATCTTCCACGGGCCCACACAATGGCTGCAGCAGGCCGTGGTGACCTCTCCATGTCTGCTTCAGTGATCCAGGCCTCTCCCAGGCTCAGCACCCACGTGCTAGCAGCAGCTCCCATTATGTAACCTTTCAGACAAAAGCCTGGCCGGCCTGCACACACATAACTGACTGCTCTGTGCTGGCAACAGGGCCATTATGCTAGTCAGGCCATCGCTTAGGTGTCTCTCACAAAACCTAAACTTGATGGAAACTATTTTGGGGAAATTCTGACAGTTTCAACCCCGGATCGCTTACGTTGCTGTCAATATTTGCAGACACAACATTGACATTAATTTGTTGTCTTTGTCGATTTATCACCCCTAGCAGCTGTCAACTAATAATTTAGTGGACCCTTCCCTAGTTTTGTGGCCCTCACCTCACCCCATTGTCAGGAACTCCTGCTGGTTGATGCGTCAGAAGCTGAGTGCGTCCACAGGAATGGCTGATGTTAGAGGCTGGGAATAACAAAGTCCTTTCACTGGTCTGTTAGCATACATTCTGTCCACAGAGCGACACATTACCAGCAGGCATTGGCACTAGCTTGTCCGTTGATACATCATTATTTGTAGGACTTAGTTTGCTCAACTCCCAGCAGTAGGTGTAATAGTGTTTCTTAAATGAATCAGGTCATAAAGTTATCTTTATCAGATGCAGTAAGGTCAACACAACAAGAGGCTTTGTATGGAGGCCAGGGCCTAGGGAGATATTGTGTTGCTGGCTTCTGCTTCTCTCACTAGTGTAAACACTGACCTACCTCCAGGGACAGAAGTACTTGTCCACTCAACTCAACACCTGTCTCTTTTGAATGCTGAGGATACTCACACAGCCTCTTGTCAACGGTGCCTTCTGAGAGTATTCAGACCCCTTTTTCCACATTTTGCTATGTTAAAGCCTTATTCTAGAATGTATCACATACAAAAAAAATCCTCAGCAATCTACTCAAAATACCCCATGATGACAAAGTGAAAACAGGTTTTTAGAATAGTTTATTTACATAAGTATTCAGCCCCTTTGCTATGAGACTCGAAATTGAGCTCAGGTGCATCTTGTTTCCATTGATTATCCTTGATGTTTCTACAACTTGGAGTCCACCTGTGATAAATTCTATAGATTTGGAAGGGCACACACCTGACTATATATAAGATCCCAAAGTTGACAGTGCATGTCAGAGCAAAAACCAAGCCATGATGACGAAGAAATTGTCCATAGAGCTCCGAGCCAGGATTGTGTCGAGGCACAGATCTGGGGAAGGGTACCAAAAAATGTCTGCAGCATTGAAGATCCACAAGAACACAGTGGCCTCCATCATTCTTAAATGGAAGAAGTTTGGAACTATCAAGACTCTTCCTAGAGCTGGTCGCCCAGCCAAACTGAGCAGTCAGGGGAGAAGTGCCTTGTTCAGGGAGGTGACCAAGAATCCGATGGTCATTCTGACAGAGCTCCAGAGTTCCTCTGTGCAGATGGGAAAATCTTCCAGAAGGACAACCATCTCTGTAGCCCTGCACAAATCAGGCCTTTATGGTAGAGTGGCTGCTCTAAAAGGCACATGAAAACCTGCTTTGAGTTGTCAAAACGCACCTAAAGACTCTCAGACCATGAGAAACAACATTCTCTGGTTTGATGAAACCAAGATTGAAGTCTTTGTCCTGAATGCCAAGCGTTACGTCTGGAGGAAACATGGCACAATCCCTACAGTGCATCATGGTGGTGGCAGCATCATGCTGTGGGGATATTTTTCAGTGGCACGGACTGGGAGATCGAGTCAGAATCGAGGCAAAGATGAACCGAGCAAAGTACAGAGATCCTTGATGAAAACCTGCTCCAGAGCGCTCAGGACCTCTGACTGGGGCGAAGGTTCACCTTCCAACAGGACAACGACCCTAAGCACACAGCCAAGACAATGCAGAAGTGGCTTGAGTAGCCAGAGCCCGGACTTGAACCCGATCGAACATTTCTGGAGAGAGCTGAAAATAGCTGTGCAGCATCTCTTCCCATTCAATCTGAGAGCTTGAGAGGATCTGCAGAGAAGTGTTAGATACTCCCAAAATACATGTGTGCTAAGCTTGTAGCGTCATACCAAGAAGACTCAATGCTGTAATCGCTGCCAAGTGCTGAGTAAAGGGTCTGAATACTTATGTTAATGTGATATTTCAGTTTAATATTTTTTATACATTAGCAAACATTTCTAAAAACCTGTTTTTGGTTTGTAATTATTGGGTATTGTGTGTAGATTGAGTAAAATACATTTTTTTTAATTGATTTTAGAATAAGGCTGTAACGTAGCAAAATGTGGAAAAGTCAAGGGGTCTGAATATTTTCCGAAGGCACTGTATAGTTTTTTTTGAAGGGTAGGCTGGCCCCTATCCACAGCTTCTAGCTGTGTGTTACAGCGGCTTTGGGAAAAGACTATTACAAGAGATGTGAACATAGCGGTGATGTGTGTATGTGAACATCAGTGAATTGCTACACCGCACGTGTGTTGGAGACCCTGCAGAGAGAAGTCTTTTTCTTTCTTTCTTTTTGTGGCCGAATTTGGAACGAGGGCACTGGAAATTCCCTGGTTTAGAAAGACCTTTTGTCCTGTTGCCTTATCTTGCCTGCCAGTGTGCCTTTGTTGTAAGGAGGGAGAGCGAGTGAGGGTGGGTCAAGAGAGCGAGAGAGGGATGGGTGTAAGAAAAAAGTGATTCATCAGGTGTGGAGGTGAAGAGTTCACTGAGGCATGGGCGGGGCTAGATGACTGCAGGTAACAAGGATAGTAGTCCAGTCACAGCTTGAAGCTTGAACTTCAGTATCTCAAATTCATAACATAACATGAGAGGTGGAACATTTGACCATTTAGGAGGATAGAAGGGAAATGGGGTTTTAGACTAAGATGTACACTAGGGTACCAAAGGAATTTGAATTACTGCATTAGGCAGTGTATGCTCAAAGAGAGCTTAATCTCAATTCAGATATCTATACTGAACAAAAATATAAACGCAACATGCAAACATTTCAAAGGTTTTACAGAGTTACAGTTCATATAAGGAAAGCAGACAATTGAAAATAAATACATTTGGCCCTAATCTATGGATTTCACATGACTGGGCAGGGGTGCAGCCATGGAGGGAGCCAGGCCCAGTCAATCAGAATTTGTTTCCCCCCCAAAAATGGCATTATTACAGCCAGAAATACTCTTCAGCACCCCCGTCAGGCGATCCCGCAGGTGAAGAAGCCAAATGTGGAGGTCCTGCGGTTGTTAGGCTGGCTGGACATACTGCCAAATTTTCTAAAACGACATTGGAAGCCGCTTATGGTAGAGAAATGAACATTAAATTCTCAGGCAACAGCTCTTGTGGACATTCCTGCGGTCAGCATGCTAATTGCACGCTCCCTCAACTTGAGTGTGTGGCATTATGTTCTTGATATGCCACACCTGTCGGGTGGATGGATTATCTTGGCTAAGGAGAAATGCTCACAAACAGCGACGTAAACAAATTTGTGCATAAAATCTTAGAGAAATAAGGTTTTTATATGGAACTTTTCTGGGATTTTCTTTTCAGCTCATGAAACATGGGACCAACAGTTTGCATGTTGTGTTTATATATTTGCTAAATGTATTATAGGTCACATATTGGCACAGTGCTACAGCCAAACACTAGGCTACCTTATGGACTGAGATGTTGACACTAGAAGCCTATCTTATTTCTGTCAGGGACATTTCCAGTCATCCTTGCACTTGTATCGATTGCCCTCTGCATCTCTCCTTTCAATAGCCCATCTGTAGAAAATGTATTGTTCCCCAGTCTCGATTGGGGGTCATCATTGCTGTTTGCTACACTGAAAACCTATCACTGTTACCATAGTAACATGACATTTTGCCTGATCCAGCTATGCCTCTTTTCAGTAATGTGATTTTTATTGCCCATGGATTGCTGTAGTTTTGGACTTTTTCTAAACCCCGGTCATTATTTGAGACTTCTTTGTGCCCTGTAGTTTGGGGGTTCACTGACTGAGCCATGTTTTAAAGTCAGAATGGAATGGTTTCTTAAAGGGAAGGCTCGCCTCCAACTGAAGGGGAGTTCAATAATGTCCTTGTGTAGAGCTTTTCTGTCTTATGTCTGGCCTTAAATGTTTGCCAACTTTATAATTGAGCTGTCAAGGTTCCCTAATTCAATGCTAGTACTTTTTGCAATGAGCATTTTTCTGTGATGCTTTTTGTAAAGCATTCTTTATTGCCCATCGTGATAGGCGTGACGGCCAGTTAACTGAATCTGCGGCTGTGCACAATAACACAGCTATTAGGAGTGTGCTGTGTAGGTAGAAAAGAGACCCATCTGCGTCATCCCAACATGTTATCTTGTTGCCATGATTCAATGCAAATATGAACACCTTTGTGTAATTTGCAGCCTACCACAACAGTGGTCATGGGTGAGTGAGACGTGGCCAGGCAGAGGGGTCAACTGGAAAATGTTTTTCCACAGATGTTGCTCTTTACCAAAACAGGCTTCCACATGGGCACTATGAAAGGGTCAGTGGGGTTATGTTCCATCTTTTTTTGTGTGTGTTAGCTGTTAAGATGACATTTAACACACTTGAATCATTTTTCCTGGCCCTATAACATTACATTCCACAGTACCTGCCTGCTGTACAAATGGATCATAGTTTGATGCCAATTCAGGTTTACATTTTCATCCGTTTTGCTTCTTTTTGATTCTATTTAGGTTTGGCTGGACGTGTAAGGCAAGTTGAAGAGCCCCTCTCCCCCTTCCCCTTGGTCCAGTGGTCTTGTCGGGGAGGGCGGATCCCCTGTTTTTTTTTTTTCTACCCTGATGCCGCCCTGTAAATTCATGATCACATGACCTTGGATATGGACGCAGTCCTGTCCGACTTTGTCCGTTCCACTGGAGCCGAACCAGGACTAGCCAGAGACCTGCTAGAGGGTGAGTTGCAAGGCATTCTGGGGTAAAATAGATGGTTTTATGGTCAACTGCTAGTGAGGGGTATAAATTTAGCAGTGCACCTCCCAGTTAGAGCTGTTGGTTAGGTAAGCTATCATGTAAAAGGAAGATGTTAAATCCAGAAGAGACTCAACTCCTGTTGCCTAGCAGCAGCACAAGTTGCAGGTAAGAATATGGGTTCAAAATGTAATGCACTGCAGTAGCTATACGGTGGTGAGAGACAAGACGTGCTCAAAATTCTAATATTTACTCAAGCAACGGAATGTGTCAGTGGCCTTTACATAACAGTCGCTATGGTTCTGACATATGGTAAATCTTTAAACTAATGACTGTTGAGTGGATCTGACTTTCATAGAATGCGTTGGCTTTTTCGGTCGGGTTTGACTTGTCCTTTCCATTTGCAGGGAAGAACTGGGATCTCAACGCTGCCCTCAGTGACTTTGAACAGCTGCGACAAGTGCATGCTGGGAACCTGTCATGCTCTTTTGCTGAGGAGAGGACGTACCCAGCCCCGGAGAAGGAGATGGCCAGGGTGGGGCGGCCCCTTCTGCACCGTCAAGAGGAGGTGCTGCAAGGTGAGAACAATGGTAAGTAAAAAAATATACATATATATTTTGGGCATAATGTCACTTATTTACAACCACTTATCTGTTGTCCTCTTGTTCTCCTCATTGTGATAAACTAGAACCCTCTCCTTTTGTTTTGTTAGTTCACTTTTTATTTTTTGTCAATTCTCTCAATTCAGCCTTCCTTGTATACTTTCCCCTTGTCCAATTTCTCTTTCCTACCCCTTCCCACAACTAACCTAAACTCCTCTTTCTCTTTTGTGATGCTTCCCTCTGCAGCCACAGAGAAGCGTCTATCGAGAGGCATATCCCATGCCAGCTCTACCATCGTGTCCCTTGCGCGGTCACACGTCTCCAGTACGGGCAACTGTAGTAGTGAGCCCCTTCTGGACACGCCTCTGTGCACATTCCAGCTGCCCGACCTCACCGTGTACCGGGACGACTTTCGCGGCTTCATCGAGAGGGACCTCATCGAGCAATCTATGATGGTGGCCTTAGAGCACGCCGGTGAGTTTAACTGCACGGGTTCCACTGCTGCCACCAATTACAAATAAATGACTTTATTCACTTCTGAGGCAATCTTGTTCATTGTGTCGTGTAGATGACCGTTTACACCATAGATTCTCAGTACTAGACGTGCGTGCTAAATAGTTTTTAGTGTGAATGAAACCGCGAGTGCCTGTTCTGTTTACGTTAAGGCCGACTCAATTGGTGGACACGGGTGGGACCTAACTGTCAGAGTCTATTGCCATTGGCGACGAGTGGGGACGGAAACTGCCTGTTACATGCAGCGTCATTGGGTGAGTGTCATAGCCTTTAAAACAAGATCCAAATCTCTGCTATGTCAATCAATGATGAGAGCTTCATTGTTAGCTGAAGTAAGCCCTTGAATAATTGTGGTACACATTATACCTAAGCGGCAGTGTCCTACTGGAGAGGCTTAGCCCAGAGCAATTAATTAGGACCCAATTGAGGTGTACGCATTGCAGCTAAAATGCCTTGTAATCCATCCTTAGGAATTGGGCTTTATTTGTGATATTCCTGAAGCTACAGCCCATAATGGCACACTAGGCTAATTAAGAACACAACTCCCACATCAAACAACTTGCCTTTTGCCTAGAGTAAGGTTTGGATGTAACCACTGCTTTTCCTTTCTTTGGGATGGTGTTGTGTATATTATGTGCTTGTACGGCCTTGCAGGTATGTGGGGCTTTCATGACCGCGACCTGATGCTGCGGAAGTCTCTGTATGCACTGATGGACCACGGCCAGGAGAGGGAGTCGCTGAGACGCAGGTGGAGGTGGCAGCAGACCCTGCAGAACAAAGAGGTGGGGGATTCACTAGGATGGATCCATGTGAAACTTAGTCCCAAGGGATTGTTTACAGTCCAAACTTCCATTTCAGTGTATTGAAGTGTGTGTGTGTCCACAGTCTGGTCTGGTGTACACGGAGGAGGAGTGGCAGAAGGAGTGGAATGAGCTGCTAAAACTGGCCTCCAGTGAACCTAGGATACACTACAGCACCAATGGCAGCAATGGGTAAGACCTGTCTCGGACACCTCTCACACGCATTATTTATGTTAAGTATGTATACTATTATATTAAGTGTGAGGCATGCCACATGGAGTTACGGCCCATCACGAGCCTCTGTTTTGGAACAAAGACTAAGATAGTGAGAGGAAAATGTTAGATAGTGGCTACCTATGTCACTTCCTGCGTGTTTCCTGATCTGACCTCGTTTGTTTCCTATGTGCAGGACGGAGTCTTCAGAGGAGCCTGTGTACGAGAGTCTGGAGGAGTTCCACGTGTTCGTCCTGGCCCATGTCCTGAGGAGGCCCATAGTAGTGGTGGCAGACACCATGCTCAGGGACTCTGGAGGAGAGGGTAGGAAGACACATTTTGATATTACCAATTTGGCTGCCTTACATCCATAAGCTATGCTTTATGAACTTTAGTGTTGTAACTGATTGTGATGTTTTATGCTGAATGTTATTCTCTTCCTCCCTTCCCTCACCAGCTTTTGCCCCCATCCCATTCGGAGGGATCTATCTGCCCCTGGAGGTGCCAGCTGCCAAGTGCCATCGCTCGCCCTTAGTGCTGGCGTACGACCAGGCCCACTTCTCTGCCCTCGTCTCCATGGAGCAGAAGGACGGCTCGAAAGAGCAAGGTAATGTTACGTGTCCATCCTCTTAACTACCTATTACAACACAACCAACACGTCTCATAGTGAAGTGGACCACTTGAATAGACTACACCTCATCAAAGTGGAAATTAGAGCAACTGCACATCAATCATAGTCCCAAAATTGACTAATGTGTAAAAACATTTTTTTTAGACTTCAGTGTTTTTCTAAAATGAAAAAGTCTGAGATTAGGAGTACCTGTCACATTTGATTTCTTTGTAATATTTGAAGGTTCGGTTTTGGTTTCAAGTAATTCCCTTGACTGACACAGTGTTTGTTTGTAAAGTATCACTCACTTGACGCTCCGACTGAAGAGTAGCATTCTGATCTCACAACATCAGTCAAACACTGACGCAGAAGTTGGCTAGCTTGTTAGCTACTTCCAGACACAAATGAGAGAACACCTCCCTCTGACCATTTTACTCACCCTAGAAAAGCTGGTTAGACTGTTCTCTTATCAAGAAGGGTTAATGACTGTAACAATAAAAACAATAAAACATTTTTAGCCAGTCTTTACTGAAACATGTCAACTGGGTGTATGTCATTTGTAAATTCATCAATTATTCTGCACTCTGGGTCTCAAACCAGAGTACTAATCGGAGTAGATTGCCAGTGTTTACGAACTCACCCCATGACCAACATCAAAGTACGCCTCCAAGACACGAATCTAGTCTTTTCAGTTGTGTTCTTAATGAGGCATAGGAAGACTGAGGAGAAATTGGCCATTACGGTCCCTCTTTAATTAGTACTTTGCATCAGTTGAATGACAATTGCTGGATTGAAGAATGCTTTTAATTTTACTTTGAACATTTTTGCTCCCTCTCCCCCACAGTTGTGATCCCTCTCACTGACTCAGAACACAAAATGCTGCCTGTACACTTTGCAGTGGACCCTGGGAAGGACTGGGAATGGGGCAAGGATGACACGGACAATGTCATGTTGGCAAGGTATGATCCGACTCATTGCACTTCAAATTGGGTCTGCATTACCCCCTCCAAAAACACACACGTAGTCACTATGTCCTCGTAGGACCTAATATCCTGTATTGACCCCTGTTCCAGATTAGAGAAATGAGTGAGATTAGCTCTAAATGCCTTCTATGATTGGAACAAGGGGGAATACAGAAATAGCCCGAAATAAAAATAAGTGGATATTTATTCCACAGGATTAAGATTTGCTGCTGTTTCAACTGGAATGGTGTACAAAAATAACTTCAATGGAATTAATACAGTGCCTTCAGAAAGTATTCACACTCCTTGACTTTTTCCACATTTTGTAGTGGAATTATGTTTGTAGAAATTTTTACTAATTAAAAAAAATTAAAAGCTGAAATGTCTTCGGCCAGTAAGTATTCAACCCCTTTGTTATGGCAACCCTAAATAAGTTCAGGAGGAAAAATGCAATAATAGTGTTTAACATGATTTTTGAATGACTACCTCATCTCTGTACCCCACACATACAATTATCTTTAAGGTCTCTTAGTCGAGCAGTGAATTTCAAACACATATTCAACCACAAAGACCAGGGAGGTTTTCCAATGCCTCGCAAAGAAGAGCGCTTAATGGTAGATACATTTTTTTTTTTTTATAAAAAAAGAGGCAGACATTGAATACCCCTTTGAGCATGGTGAAGTTATTAATTACACTTGGAAGGTGTGTCAATACACCCAGTGACTAAGATACACGCAGCCTTCCTAACTCCGATGCCAGAGAAGAAGGAAACCGCTCAGGGATTTCACTAGGAGGCCAATGGTGACTTTTTAAAACGGTTAAAGTTTAATGGCTTTGATAGAACTGAGGACGGATCAACAACATTGTAGTTACTCCACAATAGTGCTGAGCGATTGGTGCTTTTTAGGTCATTTTGGTTTGATTATAAAAAAAGAATCACGTTTTGATTATTTGGGTTGAATGCTGTAACACCGAATAAAACAATGAATTAAAGTCACATGATGGTAGTGGACTGTCCATTACTGCTTATCATTTATTCACATTACTTTATTAATATTTCAGTTGTGTATATTACATTTGTTTTATGGCTTTAATTCATTCCAAGTCCTCATCTCTGTAGAGCTGCTTTCTGACAAAATCCCAATTTGTTTTAGTTCTTCAAAGGCATACTTTTATGGCATACTTTTATGACTGCTGTATTTTCAGGTAGAGCTAACTAGCGAAGCAACAGCTGCTTTCTATGTCCCATCACGATCAAACATTTGTGTGTCTTCTGTAGCAGGCGTAAAAGAAAGACCGGAAAATTAGATGTGCAATGGATTATGGTCATTGTAGTTAATTGTAATTATTTTAAGTTCCAAAATATGTAAAATATTTGTCTGCTGGAAACTACAACTCACTACTACATCGCACAGTTCAGGCTGGATCGGATTTATCTCTAGAGAAACGGCAATGTGTGCATTGAGCTCACGGGGAAAAAATGGATTTAAAATAATTGAACCAACAACATGATTAGTTCTTTTAAAAAACAAAAAATATCTTGAATTTAATTTCTCAGCACTACTCCCCTATACTAAACTAAATGGCAGAGTGAAAAGAAGGATGCCTATATAGAATACAAATATTACAAAACATTCATCCTGTTTACAATAAGGCACTAAAGGAAAACTGCAAAGAAATGAATTTTATGTCCTGAATTCGAAGAATTATGTTTGGGGCAAATCCAACAACACATCACTGAGTACCGCTCTTCATATTTTCAAGCATGGTGGTGGCTCCATCCTGTTATGGGTATGCTTGTATTCAGCAAGGACTATTGAGTTTTTTAGTATAAAAAGAAACGGAATAGAGCTAAGCACAGACAAAATCCTAGAGGAAAACCTGCTTCAGTTTGCTTTCCAACAGACAATGGTAGACAAATTCACCTTTTAGCAGGACAATAACCTAAAACACAAGGCCAAATATACACTGGAGCTGCTTACCAAGATGACATTGAATGTTCCTGAGTGACCAAGTTACAGTTTTGACTTAAATCAGCTTGAATATCTATGGCAAGACTTGAAAAAGGCTGTCTATCAATGATCAACAACCAACTTGACAGAGCTTGAAGAATAAAAAAATAAAATGTCCAAATATTGTACAATCCAGGTGTGCAAGGCTCTTAGAGACCTACCCAGAAAGACTCACGGATGTAATCACTGCCAAAGGTGATTCTAACATGTATTGACTCGGTTGTGAATACTTTACGTAAATGAGATTTCTTTATTTCATTTTCAATAAATTAGCAAACATTTCTAAAAACGTGGGGTATACCATTGAGGTATTGTGTGTGGATGGGTGAGATTATTTAATCCATTTTAAATTTAGGCTGAAACACAACAAAATGTGGAATAATTCAAGGGGTATGAATACTTTCTGAAGGCACTGTACATAGTTTGCCTGAAAATGGATTATAGAAAGATTTGTATGGGGAATTAGAATTTCAGTTCTACACAATTATGCATTCATGTTGGCTACATTTCTGACACAGTATTTATCCATTATCAAAGGTTACATAGTTTCAAGTGAGCCGTTTGGGCCTCAAGACTTGAACAGATGCCACGCCATTAGCCTAGTTTGAATAACTGTCATGTTTCCAGACATCAGCTATGTAGCCTAGTTCTTATTTCCCTTTCTCTAAATGATGCATGTAATATTCTGGGAAGCAGCCTTTTCTCTAAATGTTTCACCCAACATGGTGTTACTGTTAGGGGCACGACAAGGCGATTTCACCCTCCGTTTTGAACTTTGACCTGTCTGTCTTCCTCCCTCAGTGTGACCCTGTCCCTGGAGGCAAAGCTCCAGCTGCTACACAGCTACATGACTGTCACCTGGCTGCCCCTGCCCTGTGAGGTATCTTTCGTGTTCTCATTCGCTAAGGGGGAATCCTAACTCTTAACACACTTCCCTCAGTCATGCATTGATGTCAATGGGAGACTAAGTGACCATTTGAGTTGTCGGTTTGGATTCAGCCCTGGTTGCAGATCATTTTGTAACAATAGCATACCTGAACACCCCCTCTAAATTGATCGTGAATGTGAAGCTTGGATCATATGTTACCTACCTGGTTACGTTTTTAGCATGTTGTAATGGATGGTTAAATTGAAATGAAAAGATTATATGAGAGATATGTAGATAAGCTATTTACTGTGTTACATAACTGTGTGGGTTTCTGGTATTATGTGGGTTGTAATTTTCTGTTTTGTTCTAGTCGGTAGTCATTCCCTCTGCTTCACAAACCCTATGTTGAAAACAAACCACACATAAAATGACGTCACACTAAATAGTTTGAATGGCCTTTTCGTGCATTCCAATCTAATGCTGTGAGTTAGAAAGGATATCAACCTCATGGCAATTTCACCGTTAACCTCTAGTGAGAAGTAGCAATAGGATCGCTGTTGAAGAGCTGAGGTATTCTCTGACTTTCCAATAAAAACGAGGACGTTGGTGTTACCTTTAGATCTTCGGTTGTCACGGTTATGGGGCTTGGCAGAGAGGACCGTTTTTATAACTGTCCATTGTGTGAACTAGTGTCATCATTATCTTCATTGTAGGTTCCACCCTCTCCAATTATAGCATGTATATTTTCCAATAGAATCTATAGAAATGGCAAAGAAGCTTCCTGAACCGAGTCATCTGCACCTCTCACTCCTGCTCTTAATCTCTCTGTTGCTCTCTGCATCACTCACACACACCCGCTCCCTGTTTCTTTTTTATTTCTCTATAATTCATCATCGGTGTGTCTGTTCTTTCAGCAGGCACCTTTGGCTCAGCCCGAGTCCCCCACCGCCTCTGCAGGAGAGGACGCCCGCACCCCTCCCGACTCAGGAGAATCCGACAAGGAGTCGGTCAGCAGCAGCTCCAACGGTGATGCAATGACGACAGCAGGGGCGGCCAGCGCAGGTGGAGGTGTGTCGACTAAGAACAGCTCCTCTTCCTCCAGCTCGTCCAGTAACAGCTCGGCAACATTGACGACGGGTATGGGGGGAAAGGAAAAGCCCAAGAAGGAGAAAGACAAAGACAAGAAGAGGGCTGACTCTGTGGCCAACAAGCTGGGCAGCTTCGGCAAGAGCCTGGGCAGCAAGCTTAAAAAGAACGTGGGCGGGCTGATGACGGGGAAGAATGCAGGAGGCGGCGGGGCCAAGCAGGAGGGCACAGAGAAGAAAGGTTCGCTGAGGGGGCGGAAGGGCAGCAAGGACAGCTCGCCTTCGGCCCACGCCTCTGAGGACTCTGGGAAGTGCTCGCCGTCGTCGGGAAGTGAGCGTCAGAATGGCACGGGCGGCGGCAGCAGCGAGAGTGACCCGTATAAGTACAGTACCGACGTGAAGGCGAGCCTGGGCATCCTGCGGGCGGCCATGCAGGGCGAGAGGAAGTTCATCTTCGCTGGCCTGCTCACCACCAGCAACCGCCAGCCCTTCCAGGAGGAGATGATCCAGCGCTATCTGTCTGACGCTGAAGAGCGCTTCCGGGTAGAGCAGGAGCAGCAGCGGCGAGAGGCAGAGCGGAAAGGAAGCACCAACGGCGTCCAGCAGCCCAAGGAGGCGGCAACGGCAGGCACAGAGGTGGGCTACCGCACCTATGAACCGAAAGAGGAGCCGGCTGAGAGCTCACCGCCCAACTTCAGCAACCTCAAGTCGTCCTCATTCAACCCCTCACTCTACTCCGGCGTGGTGCCCATCCCCCGGCCAACCTTCATGGACCAGCCCCCCTCCCCGGCCCCACTCACTCAGCACCCACACATGCACGGCTACATGGAGACGCGGCGCCAGCTTGCAGGCGGCTCCCCAGCCTCGTCTTATCCCGGTCTGCCCTCCTACGCCACCCTCCCCCGCCACTGCCCCATGGCGCAGGGCCCCCCTCACCCCCAGTACCACCCCCCGCAGGCACCGGTACCCCTCAGCCCCTTTCGCCTCATCCCCTCTTTCGCACCCTCATACCTCCCCGAGCACGACCCTCCAGACTACCCCACCTCAGAGCCTGTAGGCGGGGGCTACACTAACGGATTCCGGGACGTGCGCTCCGGCCTGGATGTTCCTCGCAGCGGGCCTCTCCCGGTCAGGCACTACTCCCTGGGCAGCGCCGGAGGCCTGTCCAGCCGCTGCCGGACGCCCAGCTGCAACTACTACGGACACCCCGAGACGGGCAACTACTGCTCCTGCTGCTACCGAGAGGAGCTGAAGAGGGAGACGGAGCCAGCCATCCACAGGTTCTGAACAGATGGACTGACCAGAACTGGCTTTGTGGCCACCAACCACAAGGAAACTGATGGATGAGGTTTCTTGCTATAGGACGATACAGAGCCTGGCCCTCTCATCGCATCACGTCCTTCTCTAAAGGCAACACTGTGTGTTGAGAGCGTCCTGAACAGGATCAGTACAGTGACTTCAGAGACTGGAGAGAAGGGGGCTGTGGCTGGCGGCCGCTGCGGCGAGCGTTAGACAATAGGACTGTGCACATCTCTTACATTTGCTGTGGCTCTTATGCAGTGTGTGTGTGTGGGAGAACTGCAGGCTCTCCTCCACTTTGTCCCCTCGTCGCCTTGCAACTGTCTCCTCCTGGTGGAGAGAATGTATACGGCAGGCGATACACGCACACTGACGTTCACATTACACACACAAACTAACACTGCACGAGCACAACCAGAAACTTCTTGATTATCACTCTTCTCCATATGTGGAGACGACCTATATTTGGCCCTGTAAATTGGTGGTATATTAACATATGAATCAGCCCTTCGATGTCTTGTCTATTCAACCAGAGGGTTAGAGATGTATGCAGACGAACTAGCCTAAGGCATTACTGTTACCGGGTGCTCATGTATGACTTGGGAATGAACCGTGCTCTTTCCTGATGAATAGTTGGGTTTCTTTTGCGTTGGTCCTCGCTCTTGTAATGCAAATTGAAACTACAGTATTATGTTACAGTAGTTGCTGTTCTGTGGGCTTCAATGGTGCTGCTAACATTCCAGAATGCAACAGACCCCCTCTATACAAGTTCATCTCAAATATAAACAGGCAAACAGATAGCCCTATCCATCCTTAAGATGCCTTTTATGGCAAAGTAGCCATCCAATCTAAATTCACCACTGTGTCCAGATGTCAGTCAAGTACATTTTTAAACTTCTACCATTTTTAGATGTCTCCCAGTATCAATTATAGAACATACATGGCGGAGTACTGCGGTAGATATTCCCGAATGGCTAATATACAGTTTTTAGTAAGGTTTCTAGAATCTTACTGTTCCTGGCTTGTTTTTGTCAATTTATATCCATCATGAAAATGAGGCATTTCAATAATATGCTGGTACGTTTAGGGTCATCCAACACTACTAAACCGGCATTCAAAACCAACTCCCCTCGCATGTTCAGCTCAAGACCTCAAGGTAATCAGTACATGCTAAACTGATGAACGTTCACATTTTGGTTGAAAAAGACACTGTCCATTGTAACATTGTAACTGTCAATTAGTCTCTGCTTCTCTTGTGGCTGAGAAAGGTAACAGGTATTTTATGGAATCTTGTCCATAGGGCTGTGTTACTTTAGCCTAAATATTCAAAACTTTTCATGAATACCTACTTATGGCAAACCCCAAATTCCTGACATGGACACCCCATTGATACGATTAAAAACAAGTTGGATTGTTTAACCCAACTCCCCTTCAAGTCCTAATTGAAGGCATTGTGTTGATTCCAAACAAGTGACTGACACCTGTCGCTTAACCTCTTTCTGCACAAATTCAAGCACTTTCCTAATGTCCGTAGATATTTTGTTACCGTTTTGAAGGTATCTGACTGTTATGTTGTCCTTAGGTCATGTCAGAACTGTAGACACTGCCACCTCTACTTGCGGGAGGGCAGATGCATGGGCTAGAACCCCTTCGCTAAGGATTCAGTTACCATGGGAACAGCTTTTTGGTGCCAGTGTTGTGGTTTAACTCTATTTCCTAGTTGCCTTTTTCAGTCTTGTCCTTGTGGCATTACAATCTTGTTTGTATGTTTTACAAAATGTGCATCAGGTGTACAATACTCGTTTTTGCTGCAGTTTCTCTTTTTTGTACCCTACTCAGTGTAAAGCCCCTGTTTTTAATTATTTTCATTTTGCACCCAGACATGGAGTCATTGTTCGAAGATCATAACAAAGTGATTTAGAGATCAAATGTAAAAAAATATATATATATATAAATAATAATTCTGGAGTTTGGAACATATCACATTTTTTAGATACCGTTTTGGTCTTGTGTTACACTCAATGATTTGCAGATTAGGAATTGATTTGTTTTTCTCATCACCAATGTATTAACACTTTCTCATCCAAGCCGTGTTATTACCAATGAGCCATGTAGAATCATGAGGAAGACCAATCTTCCTGACTCTATAAACTCTTTTCACTTGAAGCACAATAGGGAGAGAATGTCTGTATGCAATTCACTGCCTTACCCAATGGATGGCGCTCTTGTATTTGTATTCAATGTTCCTGGAAGTTTCCATGCCCTACTTAACCAAAAATACAAAAGAGAACAATTTAAGGGTACTAAGATTTGAGTTTATAAAAATAAAAAAAATTATTGCCAAGGGTATGAGGGACTCTTCTCTCTCTTTTTAAGTAACATTTGTCTTTTGAGAGGTAGTTCAAACATGCGGCTCAAAATAGTCACCCTTCAAGGGAATGCTCCATGACTTCGAGGTGGCATGTGCATCTTGAATTGGAACCAACCATTCCCCACAAAACCATTAAGCTATATCCCAAACAATATTTCTGTGTGACGTGGGGTGTGTGCGTGTGTTTGTGCGCTTACGCTGTATGAAACCATTTTGCAACAAAAAATTGCAGCTCATAAGGCACAAACAACAGGTCATCTTTAATGAAAAGATGATGGCTAACTAAGAAATGGGTGTATGCGAGCTTTCTCCTCTCCTTCCAATGTAATAATATTTGCTTACATCAACAACAATTTTTTTTTTTAAGAATTGGATGGCTTACAGACAACATCTTGAACATTTGACTTAGACTGCAAACATTTTTGTATAAAAAACAAATGACAGTGAGGTTGTATATGTTCAAGTTATTTTTGTAAACCCAATGTTTTTAAAGATAATCTATATTGACGGATGCTAAAATTAGTGGAAGATACGCTTGTAATAGCCTGGGTGTATGGAGGAGTCAGTATTCACCAAAATGGACAGTTTGGTTGTCAAGGTTGATCACAAAAGAGACTCCTAAACTCAAAAGTTTCTCATTAGCAAACTAGTTTCCTCCTTGCTGACCTGACGATATGATTTGAGAATATATATTTATAGTGAGATTATTTTTTTCAGAAGCTTCCTTTTGGAATGTTTAGTTGAACTTTTAGTATGTTCTTTCTTACGTGTCAAGCAGACTGGCTTTTATTTGTTTGTTTTTATTTGAATTTTAAGTGTTCATTTAAAAAAAAAAATCTCAACACCAATCCATGCAATGCTAACACATTACAGCAATGATTCAATACTTGATTGTTGGTGTTTTCAACCTATGCTCTTGCTGCAATCCCTCTCTCGGAATAAGATGGCTTTGAATTTGTAATACTAAGTAACTGACCCATTATTTTTATATTGTACATTTTATCTCATTTCTATGGGACAGAATAGTCATCAGCAACATGAACCTGGGATACTTTAGTTGCATGGGACTGGAACTGTTGCATGTAAATGACTATCCATTTAACCAAATTTGTGCATTATTTTGAGCTGATTTGGGCAGTCCTGGTTTTCTGACCTGTTTTTTTTATCTTCATCTTTTCATGTTTGGAGAGGAGAGGCTGTGACAGTGCAATCTGGATGGAAAGAACATCTGATTAAAATTTTTACAAAAAAAATGTTGCACTGTTTGAATAAATTCTCATTGTATTTCAACAACATGATGGCAATCCCAAAAGTTTTACTCTGTTTCTGACTGTTTTTGGGTGGGGGGGGGGGGGGGTTACAAATGTATGGTAGGTATTCCAGAGATGTACAGAAAAGGGATTGTCTGTTTTTCAATGTGCTCATTGGATGTACAATAATGTTGGATGAAAGGTGAGAATTGGTATTATCTTGATCTAAGGATGATGTAATTGTGACACCATTGATTTCTAATCTTTCGTGGCCAGACGACGTAAACATAAATGGTACCATAGTCCAGTACATTTATCGATCATCTGACCAAATGACACCAGATTTTAGTTCTGGGTTAACTGAGATTACATTGACTCTAACAATTTGTACATCGATTCATCTACATCTGATGCCAGCCAGTGGATATAAATGTTCAAAACTATTGGATTATATTGTCCAATTATCGACTGTTGAAACACTCAAATCAACCAAGCAAGAGGGACTTAACCAGCAAAAGCTGTTTTTACATATTAGAAACAACTTATTACAGCGTTACACAGACGTAAACTTTCACCCAGATGAGGCAGCCGACACTGTCTGAAGCTGTTCTATGTATTAGAGAAATTGGAGACCCTTATTTAATATTGAATAGGGTCCCATGTGGTAGAACGAGATTTGGATTTATAGCTCGTTCACAAGGACACGGTCTCCCCACCTGTCTGTTAGGAGGGACAGACTGTACTTCATCCATTTAGAATTTCTATTTGCTCATCGAAAGGAATTTATGCAGTACATTCCCACTGGAATATTCTTCCAATAGCATCTGTCTGCATTACTGCAGTACTACCTTTCTACATTGTCAGTTCCGATGACAGAGCAGCCATTCCTCAGACGCTCATCATTTATCAAAGGATCAACTGCAGGTACTGTATCACTCATCCATCACTTGCCTTTGTTAAGATTAATAAGACTAACGCCTACAAATGTGTACCTTTTTTTTAGGGCTTTTATTTTGTATGTAGTTGTATGCTGGTTGAAACTACTGGTAATTTATGTAGATTTTGAAATATTGCTTTTATTGCTTCTGTGCTCTTTAAGCTTAGTCATCCTCATGGCATTTTCTTATGTTTACATCGTTGCTTCCATTCTTGTTTGAAATTCTCAAGGTAGGCGAAAAGTTGAACACTTAGTGACAATGCCATTTTACAGAATACTACAAATGCAGCATCCAACTCATTCTGCATTAGTAACATGGGTATAATGATTTACAACTATTTTATAAGCATGTATGATCCTGTAAAATGGTATCATGCGGCTGATAAGTATCTATATGAGACTGATAGTCTAAGATATCACGTTTTTATTTCTGAGCTTCAGGTGATTTTCGAAAGTTCTAATTTCAGCGAATCAGTTTGTCAATTACAAATGACATATTAGCATTGGAGGCAAAACACTTGTATTTAGAAATATCTGTGCATCTGTGTATAGGCCTGTATGCAACAACCTATTAATTGGCCCATTTGAACCATCAAGATTTCCATAAAACTAGGCTTACTTCAAAAGCTCTACATACAGTCACCTTTCCTAAACCCCAAATTCAAAATGTCACCACAGCGTTCTTCATAGTCCTGAAGAACTGAACTGCTTTAGTCCCAGTGCTCTTGACACATTCAACTAACCAATACCTTAATTACCTGAATAAGGTGTAGTGCAGGATGGAACCGAACATGCACACCTTGTGGCTTAATTTGCAGGACCATTAGTGAAGAGCACACTACTGGTTAAAAAAAAGGATTCCTATTAGATGCTTTTTACACTTCTGGCCCTTTAAGAGGCTCTACTGCACTTGCTTTTTTCACTGGTGTGTGTCATTTTATTAACTATGGCGAGGGAAACAACAAACGGAACGCAAAAGGGACAAGCAGAGAGAGGTATACAATTCTTTCCCATATCAGTGACTGACAACTATAAGCAAATATTCCTGACAGGCGGTACATTTATGCGGGGCGTGCTCTACACAGTAGCATACATACATGGATGCTTTCGGCAATGATAAACGTGAAAGAAACGAAATTAGTTTCTAATTCAGAGACCACCTCTGTTCTCGAAACCGGTGATGCATGGTCTCGCTGACATTCGAAGAAAGTGGACCGTTTCTTATGTTTTCCTGAAAAAGACATGGAGCGATTAAAAGCATTTTTTCTTCTCGCCATCGGAAAAATGTAAATGAACTAAAGTCTGATAGCTTACTTTCTGTAGTTCGTGCCGGGAGAGTTGGATATTGGACGTCAAAATGTTAACGGGATCCAAAACCACGTTCAAAGTGAGACAAATGGTTCCAGATATAAAGGTAGGCTTTCGACGCAATGTTTTAATATTCTGTTTTATTTTCTTCATATTCTGAAAGGTAGCTTTCCCTGGCTGAACTTTTTCGGTACCAATGAGAATAATAAACTGAAATACTTTCTTCCATCATTGGTGGACTATATACACAGATGTAGAGTGTAGATTCCACCTAGATATTTTGCTGTGTTCAGAATGGTTAGTTACATTGTCGAATTAGTTGGACACATTGTATCGAATTCTATGAAACATTTTAAGACGTATTACTTGTGGAAACGGTTTAATGGTTTGATAACCTACATTCCACAGACAGACTGAAGGCCTTTTGTTCTTACTGTCTGGGACTGAGGGGGTTGTTTTCCTTTTGTATAGCAACAAATACAAGCTGTTCATCGTAGCATTCTTTGTTTTATGTACAATGTTTCTATACGGTAAAGAGGCAGGCAGTACGTGTGCACTGATGAATTTTTCCTGCTTGGATTGTATGAATTATTATCCATACCAAATGATGGCATGTGCTATGAATGCCCATATGGTTCATATGTATTTAGAGAAAAAAAATAACATTTTGGAGCTGATGGAGGACTAAACCAAAACTTAAACACTACAGGCACATAGTGTACAGTTGCATACTGTACAGTATTATATGACAAGAATGAAATGTGGGAATATGAATTGACTTCGTCAAGTGGGATTAGCCTACATATTCAAGACCTTGGATCATCATGCATAGAGAGATGCCAGTTTTTTTTTAAACCACTCCAAACTACTCTTCAGCAGCACCTCATGTGATTCTGAGCTTGGGTGGCCAGGAAGCAATCATCCAGGAAGCTGCTACCATCACACAGTTTATCACTAAAGGCGCATATATATATACACTGCTCAAAAAAATAAAGGGAACACTTAAACAACACAATGTAACTCCAAGTCAATCACACTTCTGTGAAATCAAACTGTCCACTTAGGAAGCAACACTGATTGACAATACATTTCACATGCTGTTGTGCAAATGGAATAGACAAAAGGTGGAAATTATAGGCAATTAGCAAGACACCCCCAATAAAGGAGTGATTCTGCAGGTGGTGACCACAGACCACTTTTCAGTTCCTATGCTTCCTGGCTGATGTTTTGGTCACTTTTGAATGCTGGCGGTGCTCTCACTCTAGTGGTAGCATGAGACGGAGTCTACAACCCACACAAGTGGCTCAGGTAGTGCAGCTCATCCAGGATGGCACATCAATGCGAGCTGTGGCAAGAAGGTTTGCTGTGTCTGTCAGCGTAGTGTCCAGAGCATGGAGGCGCTACCAGGAGACAGGCCAGTACATCAGGAGACGTGGAGGAGGCCGTAGGAGGGCAACAACCCAGCAGCAGGACCGCTACCTCCGCCTTTGAGCAGGAGGAGCACTGCCAGAGCCCTGCAAAATGACCTCCAGCAGGCCACAAATGTGCATGTGTCAGCATATGGTCTCACAAGGGCTCTGAGGATCTCATCTCGGTACCTAATGGCAGTCAGGCTACCTCTGGCGAGCACATGGAGGGCTGTGCAGCCCCACAAAGAAATGCCACCCCACACCATGACTGACCCACCGCCAAACCGGTCATGCTGGAGGATGTTGCAGGCAGCAGAAAGTTCTCCACGGCGTCTCCAGACTCTGTCACGTCTGTCACATGTGCTCATGTGCTCAGTGTGAACCTGCTTTCATCTGTGAAGAGCACAGGGCGCCAGTGGCGAATTTGCCAATCTTGGTGTTCTCTGGCAAATGCCAAACGTCCTGCACGGTGTTGGGCTGTAAGCACAACCCCCACCTGTGGACGTCGGGCCCTCATACCACCCTCATGGAGTCTGTTTCTGACCGTTTGAGCAGACACATGCACATTTGTGGCCTGCTGGAGGTAATTTTGCAGGGCTCTGGCAGTGCTCCTCCTTGCACAAAGGCGGAGGTAGCGGTCCTGCTGCTGGGTTGTTGCCTACCTACGGCCTCCTCCACGTCTCCTGATGTACTGGCCTGTCTCCTGGTAGCGCCTCCATGCTCTGGACACTACGCTGACAGACACAGCAAACCTTCTTGCCACAGCTCGCATTGATATGCCATCCTGGATGAGCTGCACTACCTGAGCCACTTATGTGGGTTGTAGACTCCGTCTCATGCTACCACTAGAGTGAAAGCACCGCCAGCATTCAAAAGTGACCAAAATATCAGCCAGGAAGCATAGGAACTGAGAAGTGGTCTGTGGTCACCACCTGCAGAACCACTCCTTTATTGGGGGTGTCTTGCTAATTGCCTATCATTTCCACCTTTGGTCTATTCCATTTGCACAACAGCATGTGAAATGTATTGTCAATCAGTGTTGCTTCCTCAGTGGACAGTTTGATTTCACAGAAGTGTGATTGACTTGGAGTTACATTGTGTTGTTTAAGTGTTCCCTTTATTTTTTTGAGCAGTGTATATGAACCGCAGAGAGACCTGTGGTTTCTTAACATTCAGGTTTATTTCTGAGATCTTTCATCATGTGTTGTGGCCTTGAATGTTTTGTTGTTGCACAGAACAGTGGTGTAGCTCTGGATGGGTCTGTCTACACTGTTGATGCCTTCAACTCTGTTATACCACCACAAAGGGATCAACCTTTTACCTACAGTATGTCAGTCAACATGCTTTGTCACGCCCATCTTTGGAAAAGTCTTTGTAAATCTGCATTGCTGCCTTCTTTACAAGAGAGACAAGAGTTTTGGACATCATTACATGGAAGACTGTGTCTATGTGAGCACATTCGGGGCGAGGGACATGTCTATAAGCCCAATACAATTAAAACCAATCTAAATCGAAGAACCTTGGGGAAAATTGGTGGACTGCTTATGACATTGATGGTTTATGTCATAGCCTAGATATTTATTTCGAATTTTTAATTTTATGCTCGTGCGCCCTGTGCTGCTTAGCTCTTCCTCCATGGTTATTTTGAGAAGCCGCAGGGGGAAACGATAACAGATGCCTCAACTCCACCCTCAGGCATTTCTGCTCACATGTGGAGTGGGGGTGGTTAGTGCAACATCTGACCGTTGCCATGGAAACGACAGCCTGAGGAGCAGGAGGTTTTGAATTTGATTATGAATATAAGTGCCTAACAGAGACGGCAGTTTATTTTAGCCATCTTAAATAAACGTTTGCAATGTGGCTGTAGAGAAACATATGGTGATGTCCTGAATATTATACACCTACACACTCTGGTTTCACTTCCACTAACGTGTTGAGGTTTAGAAACGCACTGAATAGAAATTAGGAATGAGTTGTCTATGGATCTGAAACCTTTGTCGCTCTCATTTTGTATTTAATAAGTAGGCTACAGCACCCCAATACTGAACTAAATTACATTTGTGGAATAGTGTTGTAATTCTTGTGTATGTAGGCTATTTACAGTAATACCAAATTAGTTACCATTGAGAAATTACATAAGGTTAAGAAAAGTCCTGCCATCCATTTCACTTCACATGCAGACTGATTGGGTTATAAGGAGGTTTGCATGTTTCTGTTCATAATTACAGTCCAGGCTTGTTGTTTTCCCACTCTCTGTCTTTCCCCTCCCCTGAATTGTTCACATGCTGGCTCCTCAGCTAGCTAGAACATAAGTCTATGGGCTGGAATCTGGAAGCAGTCAGTCAGCCACACAACACAATGCAACTGCCACAGTAGTGAAAATGTAAGAGGCGGGCTCAGCTCTATTCAGAGTGGCTGGAGATCCAGGAGGGCTCATAAAAGAGAGCCAAAATGGTATTCACACACCCAATCCCATAGGGCCAAGACCTCAGATCCTGAAACAAGCTATGGAACTGGCGGTGCTTCCCATGCGGAAACTGAACAAAACAATGCCGTCTCTCATTAGTAAACAAGACGTAGGCTTGTTTTCAAGGGTTTATTGATCGTACATTGGGTGACTATTAACCGATACTGCTATCCCCTAGGGAAAGCGTGAAATAAGGATAGTAGCCTATTTCTGTCCATTTCAAGTGTCTAGATTGTTTTGGGCAACACCCAATGTGGGAGTTGTATGTTTATGAGTTGCTAGAGTCACACATTTTTGTTAAACAAGAAGCACATTTAAAACATGAGTTATTGAAACTTGTCCTGTTTTTACAGTCTACAAATAGACATACTTAAGCTACGTACTGACACATGCACAGTGACAAATAGAAGCTTGAAATACGTATCGCCAGATACACCCTCTGACACACACGTGCCACTCTGATTTAACTTTGAACCTTACTTTCACAGTGAGTGCATCACTGAGTATACAGTTTCCTTTGGACTAGATGATACACAGTTGAATGGAGAGGGATACAGAAGAGGATTAGAATGCAAAATGTCTCACCATGAACAACAACTAATTTGGACTATCGTTAAGGGCAGTTAATGAGTGTTTGTTGCAGACCAAGTCTATACTGAGGTCGTTGTAATGATATAAGGCCAAGACACCATAGTAATGCCTATAAATAGTCCCTCTACCTTCATTTATATGGAGAGTAGTGGGCACATTAGAGTCCATAGGGAGAGTTATAGTACTGCTTCTGCAGGCTGTGGAGTAAGCTAGTGGTTCAAAGCAGTATTTTAAGCAGGGCAAGTGGATAATGGTATATGAATTCACGATTCATTAAAACATTCATATTTTCTCCTATATGTTTAAATCCCTTTCCTTCCTTGTTTTTTGCACATTCCGAGGTGGAATTCTCAGTAGTCTTTTACAGTGTGGGATCTCTTTCATTGTTTTGTCGTTGGGGTTTTGTTCTCTCAGTATAATAAAGTGTTTGATGTGACTATTTCTGTTGTAGGAAATGTATTACACTGTCGTAGACGCTCCTTGAAAGCAAAAGAAAGAGGCAGCATTAAAGCAAAGCCACGACTCACGGCTAGACAGAAACGGTTTTGGGTTTCAGGACGACTTTTGTCTGGTTTATGTTTCAGGAGTTGCTCCAAATGGGGCAAGAGGTAAAACACTTCAAAGTAAATCCATGTTTAGAGAAAAGACCCCACATCCTTGTTTATATTTTTGGAGCCCCTACGACAATGCCACAAACCTGCTTATTGATGTGAGGAAATTGACAATACCACATAAACCAACAGGCTAACCTCCCTCTACAGCAGCACCACATGTTAAAACAGTGTGTTTTAATGATCTAACTAGTAAAAATGTAACTACCTGAGATACACACAGGCCCCTTGTTGTGCTTGTTGGCGAGGGACGTTGTTCAACCCTACAGTGTGAGGTTTATGTGGTGTTGGACTGCCACTTTCCTCCCTCCGGTAAGTTTGGTCTATTTCAGGCCAGAGGAGGTATGTTCTCCTCTGCAGAAGAAGTCTGGTCGCAGTAGCAAGGGGACGCCATGAGCAATGGAAACTGCAATGGGCCTTGGCTGCACTCCCTGAGGAGAAAGGGAGGGAGGGAAAGAGTTGATCGAGTAGTACACACGCAGAAGCCAGATACTTAAGGCAGAGTCGAGGAGTGAAACATCAGCAGAAACAGAGCCTGGACATGTGGTTATTCATTTTGGGGGGTGTATTGGATTTAGGACTAATTTGGGATTTTTCCTCTCCCTCACCGATTTAGGGTTCCAGTCATTTTCGTCTAGACATCTTCACCTCGCCCTTCTCTCCTATTGGGGCGGCAGGGTAGCCTAGTCGTTAGAGCATTCGACTAGTAACCGAAAGGTTGCAAGTTCAAATCCCCGAACTGACAAGGTATAAATCTGTCGTTCTGCCCCTGAACAAGGCAGTTAACCCACTGTTCCTAGGCCGTCATTGAAAATTAAAATTTGTTCTTAACTGACTTGCCTAGTTAAATAAATAAAAATTCTAATCTACCTGCTGACTTGTTCTATACCTTTGTCTAGTGCAGTTTCTCTTCCTGTTATGACACATTTTGTTGTAGTTTATTTGATGGGCTTTCACTCTATTCTTACTCATCCTCCAATGTAGTTTTAGCTCGTGGAGCAGTTTGGAGAATTTCTGCTGTTGCAATCCAAATATGTTTACTGAACTTTCGAAATATAACACAACCCCGAGGCACAGACACAGCGTTTGTTAATATTGGTTGATACAAGGAACTGAGTTTCAGATTTAAAAAAATCAACAAGATCTAAATAAGTTCCAAAAAAGAGCAAGGAATGCAGAATGTTTTAGTTATAAATGGGGAATTGGTGCTGAAACAATGGATAAACATATGACTTGAAAAGCCAGATGAAAACAAAAATGAACAATGGTCTGCTGGCGAGCAGAAACCAAGAACCCTGTAAAGTTTTAGTGTTCTCCCTTGTAATTTAAAAACAGGCTTGTTTTTCCACCATTCCCTTCTGCTAACTCAGGTCTTGGGAGGAGGATTGAGTCAATAAAATTGGTGGAACAATAACCCTGTCCAGGATGTCTTGGTATGACCCAGGACTTCATCTTCTGTTTTGAGAAAGTAAGGACTGCTAGCCCATTTCTGAGGTTTTTGTTAGGGGGGGTTGGCAGTTTGGGGTTGGGGTTTCTCTCACACTAACTGCAGCCAATGAATTTGGAAAATTGATTAACCACATGACTTCACTTGAGAATTAGCATTTGCTTTCTGAGGCAAGAATTTAAAAGCTGTGTGATTTGATGATGGGAAAGAAGCTGAAAACCAAATGATGCTAGCATCATGCTAATGTTAGCGGAGTGCTCTAGAGTTTAGGCCTCTGTTGATATGGTCGGTTGGGCATATGCGTTTCACAGACAAGGCAAACAGCTACGCTATGAATGAGTGGAACTTACAACCATTTTATGGAGCAAAAGTTATCTTTGTTTTAATGCTCTCGTGAGGTTTTAGCCACTGTCAATCTAAAGTTAACCAGAAGAGTGCCATACGTTTTCATTAGCATGTTAGCACGCAGTTCACTTCACCACTACATTGTGTGTGTCACAAGAGTTATAGTAGCCTAAGAGTATTTGTCACACATTATAGTAAGTTGGTTTTAGTTCGCAAGCCAAGAAATATGTGACTAAACTGGAGCAAAAATGTAACATGATTGTGAATAGCGGCCTTGTAGGCAGTGAAGAATTGCTGAGTGAGTAGTCAGTACCATAAAGATTCATTGTATACTTTGACCTCAGTCCAAAGCAGTCTCCATGTTTTCTATACTGGACCGCCTGAGTGGTCATTACCAGAACAAACAGTTCCTTTTTCAATGCCTAGGCCTATGTCTTGTGCATTGTGTGATTTCTACCCTATGTAAATGGTCTTTTGTGGGGGGTGGGAGCTCAGGCTAAATGGGCCCATATGTTCTAGCAGCTAGCCAGTAGTCCGGTAATAGCAACCTGTGGTTCTATGGGATTGGATTATGCCGCTAGCAGAACAGCCTGGAGTACTTTGAGACCGCATCAAATCATACAGTACAGAGCAAAACAAGTAATAAAACATGGAAACTGAGAGTCATCATGGAGCATTGTGGGATTGGCTATGGTTTTGGGGAATGTGGTCAATAAGAAGATCTTGAGTTGAAGCAAAATCACATGAGTGTTTGTTCTCTAATTATTTTTGAAAAGGTTGCAGTAATAACACCAAGGCTGTTTTCTGTTCCCCCCCGCAGGAGAGGATGCTGAGTCACAGTGGTGTCAACGCACGGGGGAGAGATATGTTTGGACTGCGCTGCTTACCAGGTAAGACCCAGACTGCAGAGCGCTAATGAATATGATGCTATTTCCATGTCAGAAATACAGTAGCTATACGCATATCATAACATGTGGGTCTGAAAACACAGTGTCAGCCACATCTCTTTAGGCAAGTCCATCTTCTGAAACTGCACCCATCTGCATCTCTGTTTTCTTACTAAATCCTAGTGCTAAGCTACTGTAATGTAGCCTCTGTGAGAACAGTGTGTCTGTGTGCTGTGGAGAGCAGTGCTGTAGGCCTCTGCCCCTGGTCATAATCTCAGTTTCAGCAGCACGCCGCGCGGCATGAGCTTTCCAACAGGAATGTTGGCAGGCCAGGGCCCCTCCAGAGCCACGCTAATCTCTACCGTTTCATATCAGCAGTTATTCACAGCACCTCTGTGGGAGCAGTGTGTGTGTTTCCTTGTCCCTTTCACTTTCAGCTCTCACTTCCACCTTGTACCGCTGACCTAGACACAGCCCTCCCCGTCCCTCCTCCCTCACTTCCCACTTCATTCACTTTTTCTGTCTGGTTCAGAAACAGTTTTTATCTCATTCTTTCCAGACTCTCCCAGTCTGTCTGAGGGTCACTGTGTTCCCATTCTGAGTTTTTGTTTTTGTTATGGCGTGACTGTGACATGCTGTCCGTCTGTCTTTCTTTCTTTCTCTCCGGCTTTCACATCCCTCTTCTTCCCTTTCTCTGACAAATGTTCTATGTCATGGAAGATTTGAAACACAGCTGGTCATGGAAACCTGCCTCACATTAAGGCAGAAAGGATTCATCCAAATGGGAAACACTGTCATAGTTTCTGCGAAGGAGTTCTCTCATGTTGGAAACTGACTTTCGGCTCTGAAAAATGTGCTACACACACTTTCACAGAGGCACCGCGCAAGGGAATGGGGATTCTGTGGAAGCAAACTGGGTGAAAGGGTTCATGTTGCAGGATCCCAAAGACACACAGACAGTCGGAACAGTCCCAGGCCTCAGTGTACTGTATACTATATAACCCTGCGTGCCATTCATCACATTCTCAGATAACACTCAGACACAGGACAGGGGAAACCAGAACGGGCTCCAGGGGGTGAATGGGTCAGGGCAGCGCAAACAGCTATGGGTGGATAGATAGATAGTGTACCTTTTGAATGTGAGGGGCCTACTATAGATCCACAGACAAAGCCAAGAGGACAGGACCCTCCTCAGAGCATAACCACAATCCCCTGATCCATGCGCTTATGTTACACTGGATTTGGGTTGGTGTCAAGCATTGGACTGTCACTGCTGGCCTTGCTGAGTGACAAGAGAAGAGCAGGTCAATATCTCTGAAGAATATACAATTGTATGCTTTATGAGCTCAATTTGGATAGCACACTAACTACCTAAAGAAGTAGCGAAGAGCTCTGTGCATTCTGTGTGTGTATGCATGTGTATACATGTTTTCCTACATTATCACGACCACAATGTCACCAGAACGTCCTGACAAGGTAGGAAAACAAGAAACATTTAGAAAAGTCAGGACTTTTTTCGTCCTGAATTTTGTTAAAATGCTATTTTAGGCTTAAGTGTTAGGTTTGGGGTTGAAGTTAGGGTTATATTTAGGTTAGGGAAAATAGGATTTTGAATGGGAATACATTTCTATTCCCCAAAACGTCCTGTAAATTCAGGAAAACAAAGCTGTGTGTTGTTTCATCAGACGTCTCATGACACTGCTCCGGTACAACCGTTTGTCTTATTCTCTCCCATCGGTTAGCAGAGGGCCAGAAACGTCTCCCCTGCACACACACAGGAACAAAATGGAGAACAAATGTGGTTGGACACAAATGAAATTGAAAATGGAGCATTTGGTTCATATCACATTCAGCTGTGTTCTCTCTGGCCCGATTTCTCAGGTTGTTCAATCCACTGGCAGAACACCAATGGACAAAGAGAAAGATAGCCACAGTGGGGATTTTCAGGTGTTTATGTGTGTTTGCATGTAAGTGTCTGTGCATGTGTTTGTCTGAGTGCATATGTGAGTCTGTGTGTACATGTGTTTTTGTGTGCGAGAGAGGGTTAGAAAGAGAGAGAGACAAAGGCACTTGAGCGTTGTGTGTGTGGTGGGGATGGGGCCTGCACGCTGTAGGACGAAAGTAAAACTGTTTAAACTGTTAAATTACCAGTGTCGTCTCATAAACAGCTTCACTGTATACAGAGTATTGAGTGACTCAATCCTCAACTTCCCATGATGTGGGAATGTAAACTACCTGCAGACTCTCCAGTCCAGAACTCAAACCAGAAACAGACACTTCCTGTCCCCTCTCTCACATCTGTGAGCCACAATGCCTGAGAAGTGTCTTCAGCACTGTTGCACCCGGGGAGCCATTAAAAGGAGCACGCAAATGCCACTGAGCCTGATTGGCCACAGAGTAACATGCAATCCTAGAAACAAGGGCCCATTTGTGTTTAAAACCTAAATTGTCCATAGGGCGCCTGGTTCAAGAGTTTAATTCGTAGCTATATGTCCGGGACTTTAGAAAGGGAATACTTGTGTTGAGGGTTTGTGACTTTGATCCGGCATCGTGAGACCGAAGTCGGCGTAAACATAGCCTAATCACAGTGCCTTGCTTGATTCCAGTCCTCAGCTCACACACCCCACCTCTTGTGGCTTCGCTGAGGGACCCTTTGAAGATTTCTTTGTAGCTTTTGCCAGGCTTTGGTGTTAATCTTGCGCAATGGGCGAAGTATTGGAGTGTTAGCTGTGATGACCGTGATTACAACCACACTTCCCTTTCTTATAGGATAATCAAGCATTTGATGTGTTAAATTAAGATTTCTTGTTATTCTCTTTTTATGCAATTCGGTATCCCTGAAAATCTTCTCTTAACCGAAGTTGAGGTCTAATCTGAGGAGGTTGAGCTGTACCAAAAATGGCATGTTTTGTGCAGTTATGTTTTTGACTTATTGCTTTTTTGTTTTCCTTAAACGTTATTTTGAAGGAATTCAGTTGTTCCTTAAAATTAGTTTTGAAGGAATTCAGCCCTGTTAACAACCCACCAAATCCTTTTTATTGTTCTTGAAAACAATTAAAACATTCTCTCCACCATGATGGTGTCTGGCCCAACACTTCCCTTGCAAGAGACAAAAAGGCAATTTTCCCCCTCTACTCTCTCCTGGACTCTGTTGCCATGGAAACCCAAGTCTAGCTGGCAAAGGCTTTGTTTTGCTGAGAGGGAGCATTACAAATGTGCTGTCTCACTGCTGTGTGAAAGAAGGTGTGTCTGTGTGCTCAGTGTGTTTAGATGTGAGAGAGCTGTATGGCTGAATGGGCTTGTTTTTGGAAGCTTTGTTCTAGAGTTCTGGAATCACATTTTTATTTTCAAGCATGAACTAAATATTACAAACAGATTTCAAAATATGTTGCATAAATTCATCATTCCCAACAAAGCATTTAAACACATTTATGGCGTAATAACATGGTAATAGACTAATATTGATAGCTGTAGAGCCCAAGCTGTATCAATCTGGAAAATATATTGGCCCTGTATCCCATGGTACTAGACAAGAGCAGGTTAAGTTGCAAGTTTTATTGACATTAAAAAAAGTCTCTGTAAATATGCACCAATGCATCCCTGCCCAGAAGGGAAGTCATGCATTTGGATTGGAAAATGCATCTGAAGTGGAATGAGGATACATAAGTACAGTATATTAATGAGATAAAGTTGGAGACTGAGATGGAATAGTATATGACTGGCGTTGATACAAGCAGCTTCATTTTGAGGCCAAAACACCACAGTGAGAAAAGGCAGGGGTCTGTTCATTAATCTAAATAGGAAAATAAGTTCATTGACACAGACATGCCTCTGTTATCATGCTGCTTTTTGTATTTGCGACAATGTTTGCACTGATATCAACAATTGCGATGACGGAATGATTCCTCACTTGCTTTAAATATGTTTGTGTAGCACTAGCATTTGGACAGCTTTCACTGCCATGGTATTATCTCCACCCCTCCCTTCTAGTAGCTCTTCAACTTTGTCTTGAGTTCAGTGACTGATTTCCTCACCGCCCCAAAATCACAGCAAATCTTCAGAGACAGGGTTACAATGTTCCTTGTACATCTGAAGGAAATAGATTTGATATTTTGTGAGAGCTGTTCCAGCTCAGCTTCTCACATCCAGAGCTTACCCACCTCCTGCTCCAGTCGCTTCAGGAGCAGTTCAACCCGACTCACTTCAGCCTTCTCCTGGGCTCTGATCGACTCCTTCACCTCAGAGCACCTTCTCTCAATGGAGTGGATCGGCTCAGTAAACATCCTCTCACTGTCCTCCGCTGCTGCCTGTGCAGAGCTCTCGAGTGACGCCATGGCTTCTCTGAGCTGTTCTATCTCCCATGTCTTCTCTTTTCTCTTCAGTTGGAATGTTTCCACCGTATTTTCACCGGAATCTCTTTCACACTCCTTTCTGCTTCAGCTGAGACTGTATCGTGGCCTTTATGTTCATCTACGCAGATAACAGAAACATTGCTGTTCTTCACAGTACTCGTCCAGCAGTTTGTTATGACGAGAGCAAACCTTCTCCTGCAGTTTTCTCAAGGCTTTGACTAGCGTGTACATCTTAGATGCAGAATATTCATCGTGATGCTGGAGGGCAGTCCTACAGTAGCTGGCCGTACACACCAGACAGGAAATATCCGCTTTGCGGTTTCTTCCCGAGCAGACGTCACACTGCATATCTCCGGGTCTAGCATAAAAGGAAACACTTTGGAATTCTCTGTTCAGTTTCTCCACCATATCAGCCAGGATGGTATTTCTGTTTAGAAAATGCCTTGGGATAAAGGTCAGTCTGCACTGGGGGCTGCTGTAGACCACCTTCTCATCATCCTGATCCCAGTAGCTCTCAATACAGTCCTTAAAGTAGCTGTGTCCCCAGGCAGTTGTCACTGGATCTTTCAGTAGATCCAGACCTGATCGGACAGGAGAATTGGTCCTTCTCTACTGAGACATTAGCAGCTGCCATTTTGATACAGACTGATAGATACGTAGACAGCCTGAGCTAAAATATTTGTATGAAGGTAAAGAAATAGATACTAATTCAGAGAGTTGAATGTTGAGTGCCGTTTTAGAGAGAAAATGAGTGTCTGGGTACCTTTTTCTGAAACCCTCTTTCAGTGATTTTGAGTTTATCCCAAGCTGATGAATTGTGATTGCGGATCAAAGTACATGAGAGAGGTCTTATATGTAAGGGCTGTTATTTACAACATAGCTAAATGTTATGTACAGTAGAACTGTCATCACATTCGTTGCACACACCGTATTTTATTATGTTTATGTGAAATGTCAATGTGATCGGAAATATGAGGCGAATGCCAAGCTGGACCCGGATGCCAGACAACTACATCTGTTTGACTCAATTGTTCAGTGGCTGACATAGCTGAGAAAATAGCACCTCCCAGACCCTTGATAAACTCCATGCTGAAGTTTACTTTCATTCACATTTATGTTATACATAACACTCAACGTTACCATCTCCCTTCCCTCAAACACACAATCATTCTGGTATTTTGCACAATTTATCACTTTACCTTGGAATGCTCAGTCTTGACGATGAAACTCTCATGATGTTCTAAAATTGTCAACTTTTTTAAATTTATTTTTTATATATCAAGCATATTTAAAACACTCTGTGGACAAAGTTGTTGTATTCTATTCAGTAAGCTCCAGCCTAAACCCCCTATCTGTGTTCCCCAGGAGAGTGTGTGCTCCAGCCTAAACCCCCTATCTGTGTTCCCCAGGAGAGTGTGTGCTCCAGCCTAAACCCCCTATCTGTGTTCCCCAGGAGAGTGTGTGCTCCAGCCTAAACCCCCTATCTGTGTTCCCCAGGAGAGTGTGTGCTCCAGCCTAAACCCCCTATCTGTGTTCCCCAGGAGAGTGTGTGCTGCAGAGGGCTGTGTTGGTGAGGAAGAAGCTAACTGCCAAGGAGGGGGGTGGATGGCTGTCTGGCACTCTCTTCTGTACCCACTTCAGAGTGGCCTTTGTGCCTCAGGACAGCCCCAAACCTGACGTGAGTACTGGACTAGCTCTGAGTATGGACTGTTGAAGGACAGCTCACCTGGTATCGTAGTAGGAAAGTAGTAATGATGCCCTATTATTGCTAGAAGAAGGCTTGTGGGCATACTCATCATCATCACAATCAACAACATCATATAGAATGTTTTCAGACCATCCATTCATTGGTGTAAAAAAATCCTGATCAGACAAACTGACCTATATTTGAACCATCCCTCTAACCCTCCGTATGTAGGACAACGCAGACCCTGTGCTCCTGGGGGATCATGATGTGGCCCTGGCCTCCATTGAGAAGGTTGTAGCAGGTAAGGCTTCTTCTACAACTCTACCAGGCTGTAGTGGTCCCAAAGTCCTTTGTGCTATGAGAGCCACCAGATATACTTGTAAAAAAATATGATGAAATAATAAACAATCGTAATATCCTAAACCCAATTCAAGTCTGGGCTTGACACAGGAAGCTGTAGCTATGAACCATCAGTGGTGTACTGTGTTCTGTGTACGTGGGTTTTGACTGTAAGATGGTTGTGTAACCTCTGTGCTGCAGTGGGCCCATCCCGGACCAAGCTGGTGACGGCTAGCTCCTCTCTGAAGTTCACTCCTGAGGAGCTGGTGTTGTACTGCCGGGACCTGCGTGTTCTCTGCTTCCTCTTCGACCGCCTCACCCCCGACACACAGGCTGTGGAGGTAGTGCGTGTGTCTGCGTGTGTCTGCGTGTGCTTGTGTGTGTGTGCATGCGTGTGTGTGCATGCGTGTGTGAGTGCTGGCGTGTATACAGTGCATTCAGAAAGTATTCAGACCCCTTGACTTTTTCTACATTTTGTTACGTTACAGCCTTATTCTAAAACTCCTCATCAATCTACACACAATACACCTAATTGACGAAGCAAAACCAGGTTTTTAAAATGGAAATATCACATTTACATAAGTATTCAGACCCTTTACTCAGTACTTTGTTGAAGCACCTTTGGCAGCAATTACAGACTCGGGTCTTCTTGGGTATGACGCTACAAGCTTGGCACCTGTATTTGAGGAGTTTCTCCCATTCTTCTCTGCAGATCCTCTCAAGCTCTGTCAGGTTGGATGGGGAGCATCGCTGCACAGCTATTTTCAGGTCTCTCAAGAGATGTTTGATCGGGTTCAAGTCCGGGCTCTGGCTGGGCCACTCAAGGACATTCAGAGACTGTCCCGAAGCTATTCATGTGTTGTCTTGGCTGTGTGCTTAGGGTCGTTGTCCTGTTGGAAGGTGAACCTTCACCCCAGTCTGAAGTCCTGAGCGCTCTGCAGTAGGGCTGTGGAAGTCACGAAATTTAGTCATCCGGTGATTGGCAAGCAAATAACTGCCGGTTTTATGGTAATTTAATGTTAATTAACATAAACACATTAAGCAACTCCTGGCTTCCACACATAGCCTACAAGCCACTGATACAGACTTTTGGAACATCTACATTTTATAAAGTCTAATAAATCCATGTAATATAGCCTACACCTTCACAATAAATCCATGTATGTCCTTATGTTAGGTTCTGAAATGGCTATGCCATATGGCTGTGGGCTACGCTAGTTCATTTAGCAGACAAGATTTGCTTAGAATTCCGTGCCATTATTTTATATTCATTTATAGTATGAAGAATACAATTGAACAAAGCTGGAAAAAATAGAAAGGATATTTTCTCCAAACAATTTGAGGGAGTGTGCACATGCGGCTATTCTGTGTTGAGCGGTTAACAAAGAAATTGGTACTCCTATATGCCTAATTTAGAGTTATTCATTTAACTTCAGTTGTTCTACAAATGTTGGGCTATATATTTAGAATTTTCTATTGTAAGGCTACCTGACTCAACTCTAATGATGATTTGAAAAAAGTTGCTTGAAAGACATGAGCACTGCTTGTTTTTTGCTCAGGCTGTACACACTTCATCAGTCTCTCATTCAATTTGACAAGCACTTGATAATGCCTAGAATTTCCCAGCGGCATCCCCTTTGTGTGGCCATAATGCCCTCTAAAGAAATCCATGCCTTTTGCAGCCAGTGGCCGTTGTGCTCTTGGGCTAAATATAATAATTCGAATCCCATTCTCCCTCGGTGCTGCGAGCTCCGTAGCACCTCTCACTCATATTTCTCTCATCACATGATCGGATCTTCCTCACAGGCTACAAGTGAAGACAGACACATCGGGGACGCAACTGCGGGCGTCTTTATCCAATTCCGAGTTCCATATTGAAGATATTGGAAGAACTGTCCACATTTGCGTTTCGTCAGCCAACAAGATGAGTATGCCTAACGAACAGCAAAAGCATTAACCTATGTCAATCTACTATCCCCCATAGTACAAAGGTTGACCTATTCTGTGAGAGAAATAAATATTCCAAACATAGTCTTGGACAGTTGTGGGATGCGATAGATCCCAAATTAATACAACCACTTGTCACGGCCGTCAAAGGGAGGAGACCAAGGCGCAGCATGGGATGCGTACATTCTTCTTCATTTCAAAGAACGAACACTAAACAAACTAACAAAATAACAAACGAACCGTGAAGCTATACAAAAATGAGTGCTGACAGGCAACTACACATTAGACAACTACCCACAAATACAGGTGGGAAAAGGCAACCTAAGTATGGTTCTCAATCAGAGACAACGATAGACAGCTGCCTCTGATTGAGAACCACACCCGGCCAAACACACAGAAATACAAATCATAGAAAAAGGAACATAGAATGCCCACCCAAATCACACCCTGACCAAACCAAAATAGAGACATAAAAAGCTCTCTACGGTCAGGGCGTGACACCACTAGCATCAAAAAAAGCTTTTTTATGCAATGAGGCTGATGCAACAGATCAGAACGTTTAGCTTAAAATGTTGATAAACTATTATTTATAAGCGCAGAAATGTGAACATGGCAGTAGGCTATAAGCACAAATGTTCCATTAGTGGGAAAACACCATTATCAAAAGAGACCACAAATGTGATTATGCATGTAATGATTTTATTATAAATGTGCATTTTTATGGTGAAAATGATCTTCCCCAAACTTGAAACTCACGCGCTGCTTATGTATGCCAGTTAGGCTCTACACCCTTTGTAAAGAGGATTAATGTGCTTAATTTTAAGATGATATTTGGCACAAACCTTTTCAAAACATATAGGCCTATGGGCTAAGCTACATGAGGTGTGTGACTATGATTTGAAAAAGTTGGGAAAAAAGGCTTTGTTTCTTGCTGTCACCTGCTCCCTCTCCGGCCTCTAGGTCACCAGGCTGCTCATTATGGCGCACACCTGTCACCATCATTACGTGCACCTGTGTGTCATCAGACTCACATGAACTCAGGCTCCCCTGCTTCCACCGGCTCGTCAGGCTCTCATGCCTCAGCCGGATCACCAGTCTGTCAGGTTCCCGTGTCCCAGCCGGCGACAAGTTCCCGCGCATCAGCAGGGGTGACCGGTCCGCTCCTGATCCCCGGGATCGTCCCTTTGGTTGGCATCCTGCGGCTGGAGCCGAACGCGCCGGGGAGGTGTACCGTCACGTATGCTCTCTCTCCGGCGCTCTAGGTCGCCATGCTCTCGCGTCTCAGCCAGACTGACAGGTTTCCCGCACCTCAGCAGAGGTGACTGGTCCGCTCCTGATCCCCGGGATCATCATTTAGGTCAGCGTCCTGCGGCTGGAGCCGCGCGTTAGGGAGGGGGTACCGTCATGTGCTCCCTCTCCGGCCTCTAGGTCATTAGGCTGCTCATTGTGGCGCACAGCTGCGTGTCGTCAGACTCACCTTGACTCCATCACTTTCCTGATTACCTTCCCTTTGGTTCCTTCCCCAGGCGTCTTTGTTTCTGTTTCAGTTTCATGTCTGTGCATTGTTCGTGTTTTGGAGTATGTTATGTTTATTTATTAAAACACTCATTCCCTGAACTTGCTTCCCGACTCTCAGTGCACACGTTACACTTGCCTTAAGCTGGGCATCATTCACAAGTGATAATATATAATTCACAAGTGATATTATTGGCTAATATTGTCACCCATCAGACTATTCTTGATTTTAATCTTGTCTTTACATATATGTGTGAAATTTGTTTTGATTTAGAATGGACCATTATCCGGCACCTGTCTCAAAACAGTGTCAGGGGAAAAAATAAATGTAATCTATGCATTTAAATAGCGAAGGGAGCAGCTTTTCCCACAGTTAATTTTCATGCCAGTTAGGTAGGCTATACTCCTGTTGTAAAGAGAAGCAATGTGCTTCATATTAGGAAAGTTGAGAAATAAATATAGTAGGCCTAGCCTATAGAAAGCTGATGGGATCCTCCTCTTTTTAATAGAGGCCATCACCCTGTTTTCTCATGCAATTGCATAAACATAAGCTCATGGGCGCTCATGAAGTGTTTGATTAGATTTTCGATTACATTTACATTGATGTCAAAGTAATTAGAGGGACAATCGAGTGCTGAGTACCAGGCAGTTAGCAAGTTTGGGAGCATCAGAGCTTGGAGAAACCCAATTCCCGTGACTAAACGGTCACGTGGAATTTGACTGCCTTCATAACTCGTGACCGCTGGTGTGGCAGTAATATGGTCACCTTAACACCCCAATCTGGAGCAGGTTTTCATCAAGGATCTCTCTCTATACTTTGCTCCATTCACCTTTCCCAGTCCCTGCCGCTGAAAAACATCTCCACAGCATGATGCTGCCACCACCATGCTTCACCGTAGGGATGGTGCCAGGTTTCATCCAGATGTGACGCTTGGCATTTAGACCAAAGAGTTTTATCTTAGTTTAATCAGAACAGAGAATCTTCTGTCTTATGGTCTGAGAGTCTTTAGGTGCCTTTTGGCAAACTCCAAGGGGCTGTCATGTGCCTTTTACTGAGGAGTGGCTTCCGTCTGGCCACTCTACCATAAAGGCCTGATTGGTTGAGTGCTGCAGAGATGGTTTTCCTTCTGGAAGGTTCTCTCATCTCCACAGAGGAACTCTGGAGCTCTGTCAGAGTGATCATCAGCTTCTTGGTCACATCCCTCACCAAGGCCCTTCTCTCCCGATTGCTCAGTTTGGCCGGGCGGCCAGCTCTATGAAGAGTCTTGGTGGTTCCAAACTTTTTCCATTTAAGAATGATGGAGGCCACTGTGTTCTTGGGGACCTTCAATGCTGCAGAAATATTTTGGTACCCTTCCCCAGATCTGTGCCTCGACACAATCCTGTCTCGGAGCTCCTCGGGCAACTCCTTCGACCTCATGGCTTGGTTTTTGCTCTGACATGCACTGTCAACTGTGGGACCTTATATAGACAGGTGTATGCCTTTCCAAATCATGTCCAATCAATTGAATTTACCACAGGTGGATTCCAATGAAGTGGTAGAAACATCTGAAGAATGATCAATGGAAACAGGATGCACCTGAGCTCAACTTCGAGTCTCATAGCAAAGGGTCTGAATACTTATGTAAATACATTTTTATTTTGTTGTTTATATATACATTTGCCTTTTATTATGGGGTAGTGTGTGTAGATTGATGAGGAAAACATTTAATTTAATCAATTTTAGAATAAACCTGTAACGTAAAAAAATGTGGAAAAGTCAAGGGGTCTGAATACTTTCCAAATTCACTGTATTCTGTCAGCAAGTGTGTGTATATTTTAGTATACTGAGTCCTTGTGATTAATTACAAAATTACATTCAAAGCATATTTAGCACCTATATAATAATTACCATATAGCATGACCAGCGTCTCCTTATTCGAAGGTTGACTTCAGACGGTTGTGATTTGAGTTTCAAATGGCTATTATGCAGCATGTACCCTGTGAGTAGAGAAACGGATGTGTCTTGTAGGTCATTGTGATCATGCATACAGGGTCTCCCTCCATGTTCAAAGCTGATGCACTTTGTCATGCTGATCAGCAGACTGAGTCTTGTTCCTCCTCCTCAGATAACGTACACCATTGCCAAGACCTACCAGCCTCTGAAGCCAGGGACTGTCCTCTCCTTCCAGAATGCAGCTCTGGGGAGTGTTGGTGAGTCACACGCACGCTGGAATACTTTATTAAAAAAGTCACATTGACGAGAGTACATTCTGTGTACAAAGAAGTAAAGTATTTTAAAGGTCATACGGATACTTGGAATCGTTTCATTATGAGTCATTCATACATCCACACACAAACAAATACACACACACACACATCTGTTTTTGTCTTAAGGGTTATGAGGCTGGAAATCATTGCTATTGCATGCAGGCCCTTGATAAGATCTCAAGCTTACAGGTATTCTCTCTGGCTCTCAAAGACCCCCCCCCCAAAAAAAAAATAAAGAACATACTGTTTTTAATACAGTGCACTGAAGCTCTACACATATTGAAAGCATTAGAGGGGTTTGTTAGACAGACAAGTTAGAAACTGTATTACTGTATTTTTCTGGTATTAAATGGTATAAAGGTTGGACCTTTATGTCATAAAATATATATATTTTTAAATATATATATATACACTACCGTTCAAAAGTTTGGGGTCACTTAGAAATGTCCTTGTTTTTGAAAGAAAAGCAAATTTTTTGTCCATTTAAAATAACATCAAATTGATCAGAAATACAGTGTAGACATTGTTCATGTTGTAAATGACTATGGTACCTGGAAACGGCAGATTTTTTAATGGAATATCTACCATAGATGTACAGAGGCCCATTATCAGCAACCATCACTCCTGTGTTCCAATGGCACGTTATGTTAGCTAATCCAAGTTCATCACTTTAAAAGGCTAATTGATCATTAGAAAACCCTTTTGCAATTATGTTAGCACAGCTGAAAACTATTAAAGAAGCAATAAAACTGGCCTTCTTTAGACTAGTTGAGTATCTGGAGTATCAGCATTTGTGGGTTCGATTACAGGCTCAAAATGGCCAGAAACAAAGAACTTTCTTCTGAAACTCGTCAGTCTATTCTTGTTCTGAGAAATGAAGGCTATTCCATGCGAGAAATTGCCAAGAAACTGAAGATCTCGTACAACGCTGTGTACTACTCCCTTCACAGAACAGCGCAAACTGGCTCTAACCATAATAGAAAGAGGAGTGGGAGACCCCGGTGCACAAGTGAGAAAGAGGACAAGTACATTAGAGTGTCTAGTTTGAGAAACAGACGCCTCACAAGTCCTCAACTGGCAGCTCCATTAAATAGTACCCGCAGGTCACCAGTCTCAACGTCAACAGTGAAGAGGAGACTCCGGGATGCTGGCCTTCTAGGGCCGAGTTGCAAAGAAAAAGCCATATCTCAGACTAGCCAATAAAAAGAAAAGATTAAGATGAACAAAAGAACACAGACACTGGACAGAGGAACTCTGCCTAGAAGGCAAGCATCCCTGAGTCGCCTCTTCACCGTTAACGTTGAGACTGGTGTTTTGCGGGTAGTATTTAATGAAGCTGCCAGTACTGACAAAACAAGCAAGTATAGTGTAGAAAATATTGTACCATGTAAACCGCTGTGAAATATATTTTCCATAAGCAAAAATATAGTATTTTCAGCTGTTTGAAGCTGGTGTACAAAACCGAAAGTAAAAGACACAAAAACTAAACTTAAGATCGGACACCATAGAAATAGCATACATAAAACAGATATACCGTTTGTTAGACTTGCTTTTAATGAGAATGACAGATCTATAACACACATTTCCATGTGAATTAGGTCAGGTTGCCTAAAAAGTTACATAATGCAGCTTTAAGTGTGATATCATTTTTTAAATTAATGGTGATACACATCAAATCAGCATAACCAATGTTTCAGTGTGGCTTTCCTCAAGGAAAGCTAAATCTCTCCACCACCCCCTCTCTCTTCCCCCTAGAGATGAAGCAGTTCTTGAGCAACCGTAGGCGTGACTCCCACATGAACTGGTTTGATAGTTCTTCGGACTGGGAGCAGGAGCTGGAGAGGACCGGGGCCTGTGGCTGGAGGGTCAGCTCTGTCAATGACCGCTTTGAGATGTCCACCAGGTAGCCTATACACACACCATCTGAAACTTTCCTGGTGGTTAACCTGTTTGGAACTTTATTAGTGGAAAATATAAAATATATTATATAGTTGCCCACTCTGGTCCTGTTAGTGTTGGGTTGGAACAGAAGCCTGTGCACACTGTGCACCTGGTGTAAAGTCAGTGTCCTAACCCAAATGCCCATTAAACTTGCAATGGTTAATGTAATTTTATCCTATTTCATGTCAGTCTGCCCAAGTTCAACGTGGTCCCTCAGAAAGTTCTAGACACTGAGCTGAAGAAGACCTTTGCCCACTTCAACGAGGGACGCATTCCTGTAAGTAGAACTTTACCACTCACCAATATCAGTCATTCCTGTAAGTAGAACTTTACCACTCACCAATATCAGTCATTCCTGTAAGTAGAACTTTACCACTCACCAATATCAGTCATTCCTCTAAGTAGAACTTTACCACTCACCAATATCAGTCATTCCTGTAAGTAGAACTTTACCACTCACCAATATCAGTCATTCCTGTAAGTAGAACTTTACCACTCACCAATATCAGTCATTCCTGTAAGTAGAACTTTACCACTCACCAATATCAGTCATTCCTGTAAGTAGAACTTTACCACTCACCAATATCAGTCATTCCTGTAAGTAGAACTTTACCACTCACCAATATCAGTCATTCCTGTAAGTAGAACTTTACCACTCATCAATATCAGTCATTCCTGTAAGTAGAACTCTACCACTCACCAATATCAGTCATTCCTGTAAGTAGAACTTTACCACTCACCAATATCAGTCATTCCTGTAAGTAGAACTTTACCACTCATCAATATCAGTCATTCCTGTAAGTAGAACTCTACCACTCACCAATATCAGTCATTCCTGTAAGTAGAACTTTACCACTCACCAATATCAGTCATTCCTGTAAGTAGAACTTTACCATTCATCATATGACCCCTCAATATCAGTCAGGTCAGAAAACTCAGTTAAAATCTCATGCCCTGGTCACTAAGAACTCATCCAGGGATTTCAGAACATATCCAAAAACCATTACTATTGAGACCACGTTGTGTCTAAATCTGTGTGACTGTTGTCGTCCAGCGCTGGTGTTGGCGACATCCTCGGGGCAGTGACCTGCTACGGATGGCCAGCTTCCAGAACAACATCTACCATGAGAAGGATGACATCAGGTGTGTGTACGTGTTTGTGTGTGTGTGTGTGTGAGAGAGAGACAGAGGAAGATAGAGAGAGATAAACATAGTCATACTGTTGTTGATTGCTTTTATTGCTTCACAGCAGAATGTTTAAGTCAAAACTAACCTGTAATCATGTACATGTTACCCGGCCATTCTTGAGATGGGACAGGTTAGCAGGCTTTTGTGAAATGCTATTACTTGTGCATGTCTGAGACAGCGCTTAGCCTGGGGCAAAGACCGTTTACTAGCCCTGGGCTATGGTTACAAAGTAATGGAATGTGACATGTCTAATCACAGAGAATAATGCTAAGGGCTCCCTGTCTGTCTGTCCTGTGGGGTGTTACTGTAGGAACCTGGAGTTGATCCTGTTTGGGGGCCAGTCTCTATGTGTGGTGGTGGAGCTGGGAGACGAGATGCCTTCACCTACAGACATACAGCTGGCACACACCCGCCTACGGGCTCTGTGTCTGGGAGGTCAGTACAAACCTTCTGCACCTTTTGGAAAGTCAAGTGTATTAGTCCGTGTTTTAATGTATCTGACAAAGACCCACATTGGATAAGATGTTGGTCAAAATGTTGCTACAGTGCATTTAAACATAGGAGTATATTCTGTTTCCTGTAGCCTGTAACCAGTGACATTTGAGTGGGGTTGCCAGTTTCATTGGCAAGCCCTCCCCTTGCCTCTCCCGTGCCGTCTTTTTTATTTGTTGACAAATTCATTCGCTTTAGCACAGATTTTACGCTGCATCTATGGAGGAGCACTCGCCCTGAGGGACAGTGGGCATGCAGATTTTATAGAGGACATAAAGTGGTGTTAATCTATTTCCATGTGCTTCCCATTACAATGCTACTGAGACAGAGATGGTAGGCTAGTAGAGATCACATCCAGATGACAAGACCCCAGACACCAATTTACCTCCTGAAATTACGGATTTGGATTCAAGACAAAATCCCCAATAAATCAATGTATAAGTGTACACCAGTGGTGTAAAGTACTTAAGTAAAAATACTTTAAAGGACTACTTAAGTAGTTACTATTTATATTTTTGACAACTTTTACTTTTATTCCACTACATTCCTAAATAAAATAATGTACTTTTTACTCCTTACATTTTCCCTGACACCCAAAAGTACTCATTACATTTTGAATGCTTAAGAGGACAGGAAAATTGTCTAATTCTCGCACTTATCAAGAGAACATCCCTGGTCATCTCTACTGCCTCTGATCTGGCAGACTCACTAAACGCAAATCCCTAGCTATCCGTAAATAAAAAATTTAATTATGTTGTCTGGTTTGCTTAATATAAGAAATGTTTAATGTATAATGTATAATTTTACCTTTGATACCTTAAGTACATTTCAAACCAAATGCTTTTAGACTTTTACTCAAGTAGTATTTTACTGGGGGACTTTCACTTTTACTGGAGCCATTTTCTTTGAAGGTATCTTTACTTTACAAGTATGAAAATTGGGTACTTTTTCCATCCCTGGCGTACACTACTCATATTTTACGATATGTGAGCACCATGTGATGGTGGCGTGTTCTTCCTGACGCTTCTTCCTCTAATGCTGTGAGATGTCAAAAAAGCTATGAGAGACTGTTTATGTAGACTAGGAGACAACTAGTTTCCTAGACAACACCCTCTCTGTTGTGCTGATGTGGAGTTCACAGGGACAGGGCAGGGCACACCACAGGTCACTGACTCCCATGGCTCACACATTGCCAACACAATGCTCACATTGTTTGGTTTATTGTGTGATACCTCTACACAAGGCCGAGGGATTTGGATCGACAACAACCACACAAATCTATGGGCCTCACTCATCATGTCATACTTCAACTACCTTAACAATTGTGAAATCTTTTTTTAAGGCTAAAACAATATGTTTTCAGAAGATATTTATTTACAACCAAACTCATTTGATATGTAGAGCTATGGATCTTATTTAAAGATTTCAGGTGCAATAGTATATCTTAAAACTTGTCAAATCCCCACTCTAATTTATGTACAATAAGGCTCCTTCGACAAAAACATGAACAAGGTTTCTTTGTCTTCTGTGTTGGTCCACAGACATTTCCACATCTGTGTCTGTGCCAGATGACAAATGGCTGTCTACGCTGGAGAGCACCCATTGGCTGGACTACACCAGGTGAGAGGTCCTGATTGGCTTCCCATCAAAGCAATAAATCATCTGTAATAAATGTGCTGGGCCTACATTGATTTGGTCGATTTGTTTATGTCTACCTAGCAATGATAGTGAATAGCCTGTAGCGCAATGTTGATGTAGTATGAATGTACCAGTATAGCACATTAGCCTATCCCTGGCTGAATATGTGGCTTTACTGTGTTACATTAGATGTAAGCAGATTTGGAATGCTCTAACATACTGTTACAGAACATACCTTTAGCATGAGGCTATAATAGGCCTACACACATGGATGTTGAATGTAGCTCTCATATATTCAACACGTGTGTGAGCCTGCTATTCCTACACAGTAGACCAAGACCTAGTGCATAGCATTTTTACAGGCTTACACACATGGATGTTGAAGCGTCTATGTGCTGAAACGAGCTAGAACTGTGATAGTAGCATAGCATTAGCCTGATTAGCATGCTGCTCTGCTCCCTCCCCAGGTGCTATCTGAGGAAAGCTGCTGAGGTGGCCTGCCTGCTCCGCGGAGGTCACCTGACCGTGGTGCTGCAAGGTGAGTCACATGACGAGGGCCAAGCAGCACCGAATATTCAATCCGTTCATTTATTATTCACGCTGCGTCCCTCATTAAAGCGGCGTTAGGGCTTACCCTGAAGGAGACTCCTATTGTAGAAGCACTACTCTACTTGGACACCAATACACAGTGGTGGAAAAAGTACCCAATTTTCCAACTTGAGTAAAAGTAAAGACACCTTAAAAGGAAATGACTCAAGTAGAAGTAAAAGTCACCCAGTAAAATACTACTTGAGTAAAAGTTGAAAAGTATTTGGTTTTAAATGTACCCCCAAAAACTACTTAAGTAGTACTTAAAATTATTTTTACTTAAGTACTTTACACCACAGCTAATACAGCAGGTGGTAGTTTATTGTGTCTGATGAGATTGTGTTATGATAGTGTACTATATTGTCATGATGACTGGCTCACTTAGTTGTGGAAGTTTACTGTAGTGTGTTGGAAGTTCAAAATGGGTGCCAGTCTGTCTGTTTCTGTTTTAGCCAGCTTGTGGTTGTCTTGCCACACAAGGCAAGGGTGTAGCGAACTAGCGATGTTGAACATAAATAGTCTGGCACCCAGGCTGGAGACCACGGCCTTGGAGAGATAAGTGTAATATTACGGTCTATTATGGGGAGAACAGTCTTATGGCAAAGCTACAGACGTTCTTGACTAAATACAACTATGTTCATACATTATTATTACATGACTCCATGTACTGACACATATAATTGGTCTGTGAGAGTCAGTCCTAGTCTGTTGATGCCTAAGGTAGCTACCACAGACTGAAATGTCAACAGAAATCTGTGTCAGATGAACAATGGCTGCTACTGCTCTGTGATTTTCCCTTCCCCCGTATGATTTGTGTTGCCTGGCCAGTTTCAAGTGGGCTTTTTGGAGAAGAGGGTTGTATATCACCCCCCTAAAACCACAGAGCTGACTGTGTCCTAAACACAAGTAAATGACTGGAGAAATGACCCAATGGCATTTTCAGACAGGCCCAGCCAACACTCCCTACAGCCTGTGGTTAGAAAAAACCTGCCAACCAGATGTGGGGATTCAGGAGAAGTTCTATTCAAGTCCACAGAGGGGGGCACTTTTTGTCAGAATGAAAGGGCTGATGTGAGACTGTGGCATTTGGATTGTCATGTTGTGTTGTTCTTTTAATACAAGGCATTACCCTTCTCAAATCTTTTATTTTGTGTGTGTTTGGGGTAGATGATAAACTCAAGGACACGTCTCTTATCCTCTGAGCCTTGAATATGCATACTGTTACTGTATTCAATTACAATTGATTATTGATGGTCTATTTCCTCCTGTTGTGTGCAGAGGCGGAGGACCGGGACATGACCTGTGTGGTGTCCAGTCTAGTCCAGGTGATGTGTGACCCCCACTGCAGGACCAGGGTGGGCTTCCAGGGTCTGGTGCAGAAGGAGTGGGTGATGGCTGGACACCGCTTCCTCAGCCGCATCAACTACCACAGGGACAGCGATAAGGAAGAGGTGAGAGGATAAGCTGCCACCTATCAGTAAACTCACCTGTCAGTGGTCATGGGGGGAAAAGGCAAGGAAAGGAAACTATTTGCATTAGGACACAGTGTTTAATGCCAGTCATATGTCTTTGGGGATCTTTCTCCCATCTTTCTTAATAACCCTGTGTTTTTCTCCCCACTAGGCGCCAGTGTTCCTGCTCTTCCTGGACTGTGTGTGGCAGCTGTGGGTCCAGTACCCGTGCCGCTTCCAGCTGACAGCGGACTTCCTGCTGGCCCTCCATGACAGCTTCCACCTGCCCCTCTTCAGCAGCTTCCTGGCCAACTGCCACAGGGAGAGGTGCAAACGTTCACAGGTAGGCCAATGTTCAGCAACACCACTGCTAATGCTGAAGCTGTAGTACTAGATAAGATGCACTGTAGGTATGCTACTGTAGGCTAACATGGAAAATGTTGGAAATACCTGTATCAAAGTTTGACAGTCGTAAATTCTGTAAACCATCTTAGATTAAAGCGGTTGATTTGCGAGGCGAGTCCACGTCATTTTTAATCCCACACATGCATCAGCTCATATTGTCTTCAACGATAACTTTTGAATGAGCTCAGATTGAATCAGACGAATCACTGTTCTCTCACCTCTTCTTCCTCCATCCCTTCCTCTCTCTCCCAGAACCTATCCCAGAGTTACACTCCAGTGAACGGCTGGAGAGACCTGGTACCCAGGGGCTCCTTCCCGGACCCCTCAGACCCCCCTCTGCCCCCTGTGTGGGACTGGGCTCTGCAGTACAGCAGCCAGAGACGGGAACATTTCACCCAGCCAGTGCCGCCGCTCACCCTGCCACAGCCCCTACTCAATGGCAACCTCAACACCAACCCCGAGGCACACAGGGTAGGAGTGAGAGGATGATATTATGGGGGATACAGTCAGGCGCAAGGAGTGTGAAAAGCACTATATAAATGCAAATCGTGCATTTGATCATTCATGTTAGGGTACTTAGTTATTCAAATGCTATTTCAATGAGCTCCTGTCTTACAAAAGCCACCCCGCTCACACACACATAAATACACTTACTAAATATTAACGACCATGATGAGGGATGAACACAGGCCCACTGCACCTCCGTGTGGTAGGTCTCAGTATTGCAATATGCTTGAGGCACAAAAGGGATATTCAAACATATTAATCTCTCTTCTCTCCATCCCTCTCTCAGCTGAGTGACAGCGCACCAGGCTCGGTGTTCCTGCTCTCCAGGGGCTCCTTCTCCTGCTCTGCTAACCTCCTGCCCTGGCGCAGCGGAGGGGGCTCAGGCGTCTACCGGAAGAGCCACCGGAGAGGGGGGTCCTCCTCAGAGAACCTGCCGGGCCTGGAGAGGCTTCTGAAGGCCTGGGCCCTCACAGAGCTCCCTCAGGGCCACACCACCACCACATCCGGTCTCCAGGGGCCCCTGGACTCATACGAGCCTCTGCTGCCCCTGCTCCTGGGGCCCTGCGTAGGTGTGTGGAGGGACTGCTACCTCCGCGGGGCTCTTCATGCTCAGGTATATAGGGAAGGATTATCATTCTCACTACTATACAGAGCCTAAAACACTGTTGCCATGGGGATGTTTATAATAGCCTACTCTACTGGTATGTGGGTGGGTGATCAAAATGAACTTTGAACTCGGTAACTGAAAAAGGATTTCAACTAGAGGTATTGCATAAAAAATGTAGTAAGAAGTTGAAATTCATATTTTTATTAAACTGAATAGTGCAACGTTGTACTGGACAAGCTTCTAATTTTTTCTGGTCACATCAGAAACTACAATTAGTTGCTCATGGATGGCTGTAGTCATGATGGTGTTATAAACTAACAGAAACCCTGGCCATGTTGTGTCCTCAGGCTTTCTCCCACCCCATCTCCCTGTCCACCCAGCACCCAGTGGAACAGCTAGCCTGGGAGGTCCAGCAGCTCAGAGACAAGCTGACGCTGGCCTCCAGCCCCACGAACACAGTCCCAGCAAAGACACAGGAGACCCGTCGGACAGACTCCAACCTCAACCAGAACACCAACAATAGCACCTTCCTCTTCCCAGCCTCCAGACCCCCTGGGCCGGTTGCCTCCAGAACCATGCCCCCTATCTCGAACCTCCAATCCAGGGTTCCTCCAGCTCGTTCTAGACCTGGCCACAGAGACAGCAGCAAGCACACATTCCTATTTGGCCACCCATCCTCTTCAGAATCCCGTCCAGACCAGCGTTACTTACCCGCGCCCAATAATAATGCCAAGCTGCCCAAGAGCAACGGTCCTTCACTGGGTTCCTGAGCTCTGGGTGTCCCCTGTCAGTTAGCACAAATGGTACAAACTGTTCCCCCTGGCTCTGAACTCTAGAATGAGATCACCTATACACACCCTCCAAGACTCTATTTCCTTCCCTGACACCTGATCTCTGGGTGGAACCAGATGTGATTTTCCTGTCAAGGCCTGTTTGAGTGGCTTTGAGGCAATAAAAAGACGAGGAGAGTCATGTACTGAGCAGGGATGAGAGTCTAAACTGCAGTAATAATGCATTGAGCAGTGCAAAGCACAAATAGTATTTGAAATGTTTCTGAAAGATTGTTTAACTTGTCTGTTTTACTGAATATGACACCCAAACTGAAGGTTCTGGTCTGCATTCCCTGAGAACGTATTGGTGTTTCTAAAAGCAGCAAGCTAATACCCAAAATGAATAAGGGCTGATGATGATTGATAAGCTAATGACATAAGGGCACAAATAATGAGCTGTTGGCTGAAATATGGAATCAAATACTTCTATTGATAAGACATCAGCTGTCTTTAGAATCATGTGACAACCTTCATTCTTGACCAGACGGCTATAATAGGACTGTTGTCCTGACTCGGTCTCTTAGTCCTTTTGAGTGACTATAACCTTCAATTCCAAAACCAACTCAGCCTTGAGAGGAAAAATACATAGAGCTGTTCACCAAGTAAACACTAGGGAGAGACATTGGCGTCACAAAAAAACATGCAGTTTTAACTCCAGGCATTTTGTCCAGCAAATTTGACCTGGAATTTAGGGCACTGGAGCTATTTTGGTGCTGTACCCATATCTTTATACATGCATGCATGCTAGTAGTGAACAATGAGAGGCATAAGCTGAGTTGTATGACTCTGTATCATAAACCTGTTGTTCAGAATATGGCCATGGTCAGTTAATATTGCTGTAAGTGTGCATGATTGAGGTAAAAGTGCTATTATTCTTATGGTCTGTGCATCTCTATTGAGAGTTCTAAGTATTATTGACCAACTTTGGTTGCGTATGAATTTCAGAAATTGTAACGATACATTTTTAAGTGATCGTGACCAAGATGAGTTTTTCCCCCTTATGTTGTCATTGTGCAAACTATACGTTCTGATGGTTCATATTTATAATTTACTTTTATTTGGTACTTCTAGATGTAGCTTTAAGGTAAGGAACTTTTTTTTTTAATAGTGTATTTCTTCATTACTTGTCCTGACTGCTAGTTTCGTATTCAGCTAGCATTCAGGTCAAGGACTTCTAAATGCGTCATTTCATTCAAAGCCCAGTGAGGTATTGGGACTGGGCCACTCAGTCCAGCCAGATCGTTGTTGTTTGCATGATGTGGATATTAAGCAGCAAATACATTGGCATGATTTCCATATACTGTATGTTTATACAAAACTAGCATTTCCATGCAGAGAAGTACTTGTATTGTGTAACATAGGATGAAAAGGTTTCTGGCTGGCATACAATGTATTTCTCACTGAAATGTCTCATTATGTTTATGAAATATAAAGGCTGAAGGTGGTAATGTATGTGACTTACATTGGTCTGTATTACCTACAGTCATTCCTGTGCCTCAGTACGAGAGCATTTTGAATTATTCAATGGCTGTAAATATTCATTGTTGAATATCACAGCACACTGATATCAGTTACTGAATATCAGGTTGTTTGAGTTTTTGGATTTGATGCCAGTACTTTTGCTCTCGTCTTCCATGGAAAAAACAAGGTCATGGCATTGACTATACAAAGAGAAAATGAAAAGTCCCTTTCAGCATGCAACCCCACTTCCTATGTCTATACACCATTATATATTTAAATGTTTTGGTACGAATGACACAATGATTTGCCAGATGTACATATTTTTTGTATCAGCATGTTAGGATCCTGATTAATAAACTATTATAAGTTCATAAAATCGTTGCTTTCAAGTTTCAAAGTTTATTCGCCACGTGCACAGGATACAACAGGTGTAAAACAGTACAGTTAAATTTTTACCTTGAGAGCTCTTTCCAACAATGCAATGAAAGTAATATAGAGTAGATAATGGAATAAAAAAATACAAGTAAGAAGAAAAACCTCTAACTATGACGAGAGCTGAAAAACACGAGAATGCAAGTATTTACCTTATTCAATGTGCAGGGGTACTGGAGTGGTTGAGGTGGGTTTAAACATGAAAAGTGACTGGTAGTAGGATATACATGTAAACAGGAGTAATAGTGACCAGTAGCAGGATAAATAGATAAATACTAATGGTAATAGCAATCAATAGTCAATGGACAGCAGCGGAATGGAGTAATAAATCAAATCAATACTCATTTTAGCATAGGTTGTGTCAGTGGGTAGAGTAGAGACCTGTGAATGGGCATAGAGTCAGTGTGGATAGTCTGTGGGAGAGGGAGAGCAGTTAGTTAGCCATTAAGCCTTATGGCCAGGGGATAGAAGCTGTCTGAGCCTTGATGCACCTGTACCGTCTGTCAGACGGGAGCATGGAGAACAGTCCGTGTCTTGGGTGGCTGGAGACTTTGGCAATTTTTCGGGCCTTTCTCAGATTCAGCCTGGCATGTGTGTCCTGGATGGATGGGAGCTCGCCCCCAGTGATGCGCTGGGCTGTCCGCACCACCCTCTGTAGGGCCTTCCGGTCGCGGGCAGTGCAATTGCCATACCAGACGGTGATACAGTCAGGATGCTCTCAAATGGTGCAGCTGTAAAAGTTTGAGGGGCCGTGCCAAATCATTTCAGCCTCCTGAGGGAGAAAAGGCATTGCTGACCATGTTAAGTCCTCAGTGATGTGGATACACAGGAAATTTAAGCTCTTGACCCTCTCCACTGTGGCCACGTTGATGTGGATGGGTGTGTGCACCCCCGTTTCCTGTAGTCCACAATCAGCTCCTTGGTCTTGCTGACTTTGAGGGAGAGGTTGTTGTCCTGGCACCACACTGCCAGTTCTCTGACCTCCCTGTAGGTTGTCTCATCGCCATTGGTGATCAGGCCTACCATCTTCGTGTCGTCAGCAAACTTGGAGTTGGTTGTGCGTGGCCACACAGTCGTGGGTAAACAGGAGTACAGGAAGGGGGCTAAGCACACACGTGGGCGGGTCAGCATGGCAGAGGTATTTTTGCCTATTCGCACCACCTGGGGTCAGCCCGTCAGGAAGTCGGGCTGACCCCAGTGAAGAGTGAGGTGTTCATTCCCAGGATCCCAAGCTTGGAGGGCACTATGGTGTTGAACGCTGAGCTGTAGTCTATGAACAGCATTCTCACAAGTATTCCTCTTGTCCAGGCGGGAGAGGGCAGTGTGGAGTGTGTTGTGGAAATATTGAATCAAATATTTCAGATACCGGAACTTGTAAATTCAATTAGACTTTATTACAAAGTAACAGAGCCGAGCAATTCCATGGAACTGCCTTTCTTGCTACAGAGCTCAGGCTTTATAGTTGTCCTTCTTTTCATAACACACAGAGTCACTCCCCTTTATGTAGATGAATAACTCCCCTTGGCCTTGCGCCACCATTATCTTCCAGTCTCAATTCTTGCTTGTTAATGCCCACATCGGTTTAGATTATAATGGTGGCGGGGCCCTAGTTGTAACACAAAAAAAGAATACATTTATTGCATATATATGTTCCCAGTATAAGTGCTTTTCTAATGATCCTTGATTAGTACAACCATGGGTTCCTTGTTACATTTTCTGCTTACGTTCTGTTTTACATGTCTGGTGATTAACTTCATGTTGACCCAGTCTGTACATTCTTATGGATTCTGCCTAAATTGTGTTTTTACTGCAGTCCAATGTTTAACTCTGTTTATCCAGCTCTTTCCATTTAACTGAGCTCAGCCTATATTCTGCTTACACATGTCTTATTTGTTAGCGCTATGTTTTCTGTCTCAATACTTCAAGGTGGTCAGTCTGGATACTGGAAAATCAAGCACGGTCATGAATTTTTCACCTACAAGTGCAATTGAGATTGCATTGTCTGTAGATCTGTCAGGGCGGTATGCAAATTGGAGTGGGTCTAGGGTGTCTGGGATGATGGAGGTGATGTGTGCCATGACCAGCCTTTCAAAGCACTTCATGATTACAGATGTTAGTGCTACAGAGCATTAGTCATTGTGGAAGTTAACCTCCGAGTTCTTGGAAACAAGAATGATGTTGTTCAGTTTGAGATGTGGGGATTACAGACTGGAGAGGTTGAACATGAAGATGCCTGCCAGCTGGTCTGCACATGCTCTGAGAACACCAGTCTGGTAGAGAGGCACCATTGGATAGATCACGGCTAGGTCTACCTTTGTAATGGACTGTAGCCCCTGCCACATGCATTGAGCGGCAGAGCCGGTGTATTAGGATTCCACCTTGTTCCTATATTGTCCTTTTGCCTGTTTGATGACTCTGCAGAGGTCGTAGTGGGACTTCTTGTACACGTTTGTGTCCTTAGTCATCGCCTCTGGGTTGACTGCGATAGCTCTGTGTGCGGTAGCTCTGTCCTTTATTTTAGCCCATACCTCTGTGTTAATCCAGGGCTTTTGATTGGGGAAGCAGTCTTGCTTTTGCTGTGTCTGTGTCTGTCTGTGTCGGCCATGTCTACAGGCAGAAGGACACCCCTGCTAGTGAACTGATCCTCTGGCAACCAAATTATACAACAGGTGTAGACATTACCGTGAAATGCTTACTTACGAACCCTTAACCAACAATGAGTTATGCTAAATAAACTAAAAGAAAAATAGTAACAAAATAACAATAATCAGGATATATACACAAGGTGTACCGGTACCGAGTCAATCTGCAGGGGTACGGGTTAGTCAAGGTAATATATAGGCATCTTAGTGATGTAGACACCAAGGAACATGAAGCACTCAATCCGCTCCACCCAGCCCTGTCGATGTGAATGGGGGCGTGCTTTGCCCTCCTTTTCCTGTAGTCTACGATCAGCTACTTTGTCTTGCTGACATTAAGGGAGAGGTTGTTGTCCCGGCACCACACTGCCAGGTCTCTGACCTCCTCCCAGTTAACTGGTTGTCTTGAAACTCCAGGCTAACCGGCAGGGGATCTCAGCGCAGCAGTGGGCCCCAATGATGCATCTGTACAGGCCCACCTCCTTGTGAACACATCCTGGCAGCCATCAACCACTGCCCTGCTGCCTTGTGGGTTAGTCTGGTACGACAAAGGCAAGGGGAGCACACCCTGAGAGAAAAGCAGCGTGCTGGCGGCAGGCGGACGCCGACAATCTGGGTATCCGGCAGCCTCCTGCAGCTGTGGAAGATACCGGTCATCCTGGCCACAGGAATTCACCGTCCTACAGTGAAGTAGTTCTGTTGGGGATTGCGCACCCTCAGTGGCACTTTAAGTAACTTCCCTTGCGCAGGTATCCACTTCTGTCCTCAGTGAAGCCATCGACCGGAAAGCGGACTAAAGTCTGGTGGTGTTGGGGTGTCTGGTGATGGGGGCAGGAGTGAATGCACCCTTAAAATCAGACCACTGCACGCCAGCGGCACAGGACTATTATGGTCGCCAGCAGTTGGGACTTGAGTGGAGGCTACCGTTGGCAGACCCTTGTGTGACTGAGCAGCACTGAGCCACACTGCTCACCCCAGCTGAAGAGAGGTCTAGAAAAGGTGGCCAGAAAATTGCCCACTCACTCCATCCTGGATAGGCTACCGCACCTATTGGAGTTCCACTCAGCGGTCGAAAAATGCTAACGATAATAATTCCCCTGAAACTGGCGACATGGAACATCAGAACTCTTTTGGACACTATTGATAATGGTGATAGACCCATCGGAGAAGAGCTTTGATTGCTGCAGAACTAAGGCGCTACAACATTAACATTGCTGCCCTGAGTGAGACCAGGTTCCTGGATGAAGGTTCCCTGAAAGAGGAGGTAGAAGGCTACACCTTCTTCTGGAAAGGTTACCCTCTGTGTGGACAACATCAGCACGGTGTGGGACTGGCAATTAAGAACAGCCTTTTACCCAGCCTCACCGAAACACCTGTCGACATAAGTGAAAGACTCATGTCTCTCCATATCCCCCTAGCCAAGATGCGTTATGCTACTCCTCTCAGTGCATACGCACCAACTTTACCATCTGAAAATGAGGCAACGGACTGCTTCTACCAATCACTACATGAGGCCTTTCACCGCATCCCCAGGAATGACAAGATCTTTCTGCTGGGTGACTTCAATGCTAGGGTGGGACAGAACAACAGGATATGGAGTGGAGTACTGGGTAGGCATGGTGTTGGCGAGGTCAATGAGAACGGCATGAGACTGCTATTTATGTGCCGAGCACGATCTAATTTTTCACTAACACCTTGTTCCAGCAGAAGAACAAATATAAAACATAATGGATGTACCCACGTTCCAAACACTAGCACCTGATCGACTACGCCATAGTGAGACGTTCTGACAGTAATGACGTCCTGCTGACACATACCATGACGGGTGCTGTATGCTGGACAGATCACTGTATGATACTGGATAAACTCCAGGTGAGAATAAATCCCCCAACGCCTGCAGAAGTCCAGTAAGAAGCCTCTGCACTGTACCCAGCTTGAGAAAGCTGCAGTAAGGGACGAGTTCCGTCGCCCTCTCGCTAAAAGGCTGAGGGAGATTTAGCCTCTTCTGAGCGCAGAGGACCCCATGGACCAGAAGTGGGCATCTATTAGCTCAGTGCTCTATCAGGAAGTGGCCCACTTCACTGGCTACAGAGGAAGGAAACAACTCTGACACCATCACAACCATACTAGACAATATGCACAAAGCACACAGGGCTACTCTCAACAGCCACACATCTGCTACCCTCCACCATCAATGGCATGCTAGAGGCGTCACTACAGACCCTGGTTCGATCCGGGCTGTATCACAACCGGCTGTGATCGGGAGTCCCATAAGTCGGCGCACAATTGGCCCAGCATGGCCCGGGTTAGGGGAGGGTTTGTCATTGTGAATAAGAATTTGTTCTTAACTGACTTGCCTAGTTAAATAAAGGTTCAAATGCATCACGCAAGGAAGTGCAAACATTGTGTGCACTGCAGAATGAATGGTGGATGAATAAGGCAGAGGAAATCAAAATTTATGCCGACAAAAACGACATGCACAATTTTTATCTATGGCCCTAGAAGTCGCTCCATCACCCCACTGAAAACAGCTGATGGTCTGAATCTCTGAATCTGAAGGACCAAAACCAGATCCTGATGAGGTGGGCTGACCACTTTGAAGCACTACTCGATCAGCGCTCTCCTACTGACCACTCCATCCTGGAAGAACTGCCAATCCGTCCACCCATGCAAGACATCAACCATTCGCCAACCTTCCAAGAGGTGTTATCAGCTATCCGTTCCCTCAAGAACAACACGGCTCTTGGTGCTGATAGCATCCTGGCAGAGCTACTTAAGGGAGGTTACTTCTGCACCAGAACACTCTACCAGTACATCACTGAGGTTTGGGACCGGAGATCGTCCCCAAACAGTGGTGGGATGCAAACATTGCACCATCTATAAGAACAGGGGTGACAAGTCCATCTGCGGAAACAGCTGGGGAATATCCCTTCTGGTTGTTGCCAGCAAGGTCCTGGCCAAGGGGATGCTACACAGGCTGGTAAACAACAGAGGTGACTCTGGCAGCAGTTCAATGCAGCTTCAGAAAGAACAGGAGTACAGTCGACATGATATTCACCGCACGGCATCTCCAGAAGAAGTGCTGTGAACAACATCAGGACCTTTTCATGGCCTTTTTCGACCTATCCAAGGCTTTCGACACTGAACTACTATGGGGCATTCTACTCATATTTGGCTGTCCAGACAAATTTGTTAACATCCTTTGCCAGTTCCATGATGGGATGATGGCTTGGGTGGCCATAGAAGGGCAGGAGTCAGTGCCCTTTGGAGTAATCATCGCTGGGAGGCAGGGGCGTGTGCTGGCACCTGTACTCTAACATCTTCCTCCTATGTGTCACCCAGCCTATCCATAATAAGCTTGAGGACAGCAGCGGGTTTGCAGTGGACTTCAGGCTGGATGGAAACCTATTCAACATAAGGAGGCTCCAAGCAACCACCAAGGTTTTGACTGCACGGGTTCTTGAGCTGCAGTATCCTGATGACTGTGCTCATGGCCACACTCTGGAAGACATTCGGTCCGTCCTTGTAGCGGTTGTGAGGGTCTATAGCAGGATGAGACTGTCTATCAATACCACCAAGACAGAGGTGGTCTACCAATGGAGATCCAGCACTCCACCCACCATGCTTGTCTTCACCATTGAACACAAATCTCTGGCAATAGTCCCATTCTTCAAATACCTGGGCAGCATCCTCTTGGAGGACTGCAGCATCAACCTCTAAATTAAATATAGGATCAAGCAAGCATCAACTGCCTTCGGGAAACTCAGACGCAGGGTCTTCCAAAACAGGGATCTCCACATCCACACCAAAGTTGCCGTCTATCAAGCAGTCTGTATCACCACACTTCACAGCTGTGAAGCATGGGTCACATAAGATGCCCGAAGCGCATCCTGGGAATCACCTTGTGCGACCGTGTGCCCCATACAGAAATATTTGCTAAGACCAACTGCAAGAGTATGGATGCTATGGTCACACAACACCAACTGCGCTGGCTTGAGCATGTCATTAGAATGTCTCAGAAGCGCTTGACGCGGAAGATCTTGTATGGCCAGCTACATCTTGTCCGGCGATATGCAGAAAACGTTGCTGAAGTAGTGCAGCATCAAACCCACAGACCTGGAGGATGCTGCTGCTGACCGTTGCACCTGGCGGCAGCTCTGCCATAGCGGTGTACATAGTTGGGAGGAGGGGAGCACAACAAAACTGCAAAAATAGCTCAGGAGACATACAACCATGCCCCGCCAACAGACTGCATATGCCCCACCTGCAATAAAGTTTGTGGATCTCGGATTGGATTATACAGTCACCAAAGAATTCACTGTTAACTTAGAAGTCATCATCGGATACGATGGACAACCGTAATGTAACATCTCTTACCTTCTCCCTATAGGCTGTCTCATCGTTGTCGGTGATCAGGCCTAACACCGTTGTGTCTGCAAACTTAATGACGGTGTTGGAGTCGTGCATGGCCACGCAGTCATGGGTGAACAGGGAGTACAGGAGGGGACTAAGCACGCACCGGAGGGGCCTCCGTGTTGAGGGTCAGCGTGATGGATGTGTTGTTACCTACACTCACCACCTGGAGGCAGCCTGTCAGGAGGTCCAGGATCCAGTTACAGAGGGACGTGTTCAGTCCCAGGATCCTTAGCTTAGTGATGAGCTTGGATGGCACTATGGTGTTGAACGCTGAGCTGTAGTCAATGAACAGCATTCTCACGTAGGTGATCCTTTTGTCAAGGGCAGTGTGGAGTGCAATAGAGATTTCATCATCTGTGGATCTGTTGGGTAGTATGCGAATCGGAGCCGGTCCAGGGTTTCTGGGATGATTATGTTAGCCATGACCAGCCTTTCAAAACATTTCATGGCTACAGATGTGAGTGCTACGGGGCAGTAGTCATTTAAGCAGGTTACCTTTGCATTCCTGCGCACAGGGACTATGGTGGTCTGCTTGAAACATGTATTACATTCTGAGTCAGGGAGAGATTGAAAATGTTAGTGAAGACACTTGCCAGCTGGTCAGTGCATGCTCTGAGTATGTGTCCTGGTAATCTGAATGATAACCTGTTTAAAAGAGGTCTTACTCACGTCATCTATGAATCACACAGTCATCCGGAACAGCTGGTGCGCTCATGCATGGTTCAGTGTTGCTTGCCTCGAAGCGAGCATTGAAGGCATTTAGCTCGTCTGGTATGCTCACATCACAGGGCAGGTCGCGGATGGACTTCCCTTTGTAATCCGTAATAGTTTGCAAGCCCTGCCACATCCAACGAGCGTCAGAGCCAGTGTAGTAGGATTCGATCTTAGTCCTGTATTAACGCTTTCCCTGTTTGATGGTTCATTGAAGGGTGTAGCTGGATTTCATATAAGTGCCCGGATTAGTCTCCCGCTCCTTGAAAGCAGCAGCTCTAGCCTTTAGCTCAGTGTGGTGGTTGACTGTAATCCATGGCTTCTGGTTGGGATATGTATGTACGGTCACTGTGGGGAACGACGTCATCGATGCAGTTAATGAAGGCGGTGACGGATGTGGTAGTATACTTCTCAATGGCATCGGATGAATCCCGGGAACATATTCCAGTCTGCAGAAGAGTCAGGCCAGAGATCACAATGGAGAGCATGCCATGGACCCCAGACGAACAGATGATTATGTTCTGCAATCATTCAAGTCTTCAAACAGAGTAATACAATTCACAAACTTTATTTTTTTAGCAAAATATATATTTACAATATGATATTGAACACTTTAAAAGTAGCATGGCACTGTACAATTAAGTTAAATTAAAATGCGTAAGCAGTAAGTACACTCAAAATATAATATTCCTAGAATAAGGTGCAAATGTCTACTAATAATAATAATCAGTACACATAAATGTAAAGAACTGTGACACAAACATCTAATACTTAGCTCTGGCTTAATCACCCTGCAATATCCACTTACAGTATGTTATGGCACACCAATGGACATTATCTGTAATGTATGCACTTCCATTAGTTTCACTTCCACCTCCATATTACACAAAGAAGAAACACTGAGCCACTATCCATCACACATTACCAGATCACAACCTCAGTGTAAGGCAGTGCATTAAAATATTCAAATCAAAACACTAAAGACATAACTGAAAAGTCAAAATGGTTCCTACAGTGTTTCATCTGGAGAGGGGACAACATGCATTTGTTTTTTAACCACACCCTTTGATGTACAGTATAAACTGCCTCAGTTTTACCCCCACCTGCTCCCATGCTCTTTAGCCACCTGCTGCTGCAGGGTCCCACATGGCCCAAAGGAGGGGGTCCCCAGGTACCCATAAGAGGGGGGGCTCAGGTCCCCTAGCTGGCGGAGGGACTTGCACATGGGGCAGGGGTAATCAGAGAGGCCCTCGATGTCCTCGAAGGCCAGGTTGACGATCTGGTCTGTGCAGGGGTCACAGTAGAGGTGGCCGCAGGACAGGCGTTTCAGGCGGGCTTCGTAGGAGATGCAGCACTGGCAGTGAGGCAGGTCTGGCCCCAGGGAGAGCGAGCCAGTCAGGGAGCTGCTTTCCAGACTACCTGCCTGGCTGGAGCTCAGCTTGCCTGGAGACCTACAGAGGGGATGAGAAGTTAGGGGTTGGACTCTGGGTAAGAGGTGTGTAACGTATACACCGGGAGTCAGGAAGCAGATGAAGAAAATACAAAACAGGATCCGTGTACTGAACGTGACCAAAACCCAATACTGCCTGATGACTGAGGATTACTGAGGGCTATATGAAGGGAAAGTAATCAGGGTGGTGATGAAGTCCAGGTGTGCTTAACAATGGGGAGCAGGTGTGCGCCATGATGGTTGCCAGGTTTACGCAATTTGGGTTGCCAGGACTGGTAGTTAGTAGACCGTTGACTTTGAGCGCCCGCGGGAGGGAGCAGGAGTAGGCGTGACAAGGTGTTTGCTGAAGTGCAATGGTATAGACTATACAGTGTAGTACTCTGTGAATCTTTTCAAATTAATTTATCCCAAACAAATGCTGTGGGGCAAAATGGTATGTAATAGGATCATGTAAGTATAGAAACTATCATTCAGCAACCTTGAATAGAAAACATATCATACATGCAGATATCATTGCATTTTCAGTACGATATACACTGTATGATATGTTTTGGTTTAACAAAGGGTTTCCAACAAAGTCAGATGCATTTCTGGCTACATTTGTGGTCATGTAACACATTATTTCATACCTTTCATAATTTGTCTCATGAAAACAATGCTGGAGAATGGAGGCAAACCTTTTTGCTTCACAAACCTTTTGTCGTAAGAACTAAAGGATGGATTTTTTCTTCATACCAAATATATTGTTACACTTCACAAACTCTTATAGGGGGGGGATCAAATAGATTATCTATATGCTATTAATCTAGTCTTAAAACTGAAATGAAATATTACTTACTGTGATAGACACTTCGGCTCTGACTCCTTAATATACCGAACAAAAATATAAAACGCAACATGTAAAGTGTTGGTCCCATGTTTCATGAGCTGAAATAAAAGATCCCAGAAATATTCCATACGCACAAAAAGCTTATTTCTCTCCAATTCTGTGCACAAATGTTTAGATCCCCGTTAGTGAGCATTTATCTTTTGCCAAGATAATCCATCCACCTGACAGGTGTGGCATAATCAAGGAGCGGATTAAACAGCATGATCATTACACAGGTGCACCTTGTGCTGGGGACAAAAGGCTACTAAAATGTGCAGTTTTGTCACAACGCAATGCCACAGATGTCTCAAATTGAGGGAGCATGCAATTGGCATGCTAACTGCAGGAATGTCCACCAGAGCTGTTTCGAGAGAACTGAATGTTAATTTCTCTACCATAAGCCGCATCCAACGTTGTTTTAGAGAATTTAGCATTACGTCCAACTGGCCTCACAACCACGCCAGTCCAGGACCTCCACAGCCGGCTTATTCACCTGCGGGATCGTTGGAGACAAGCCACCCAGAAAGCTGATAAAACTATGGGTTTGCACAACTGAAGAATTTATCCACAAACTGTTAGAAACCTTCTCAGGGAAGCTCATCTACATGCTCACCAGGGTCTTGATCTGACTGCAGTTCGACGTTGTAAGCGACTTTAGTGGGCAACTGCTCACCTTCGATGGCCACTAGCACGCTGGAGAAGTGTGTTCTTCACAGATTAATCCCGGTTTCAAGTGTACCAGGCAAATGGCAGACAGCGTGTATGGCATTTGTGGGCGCGCGGTTTGCTGATGTCAACGTTGTGAACAGAGTGCCCCATGGTGGCGGTAGGGTTATGGTATGGGCAGGCATAAGCTACGGACAACAAACGCAATTGCATTTGATCAATGGCAATTTGAATACACAAAGATACCGTGACTAGATCCTGAGGCCCATTGTCGTACCATTAATCTGCCACCATCCCCTCATGTTTCACCATGATAATGCATGGCCACATGTCGCAAGGATCTGTACACAATTCTTGGAAGCTGAAGATGTCCCAGTTCTTCCATGGCCAGCATACTCACCAAACATGACACCCATTAAGCATGTGTGGGATGCTCTGGATCGACGTGTATGACAGAGTGTTCCAGTTCCCACTAATATCCAGCAACTTCACACAGCCATTGAAGAGGAGTGGGACAACATTCCACAGGCCACAATCAACAGCCTGATCACCTTTATGCAAAGGAGATGTGTTGTGCTGCATGAGGCACTTGAAAATGGATAGTCACACTAGATACTGACTGGTTCTGATCCACGCCCCTACCTTTTTTTTAAGGCATCTGTGCACAACAGATGCATATCTGTATTCCCAGTCATGAAATCCATAGATTAGGGCCTAAATAATTGATTTAAATTGAATGATATCCGTATATGAACTGTAACTCGGTAAAATCTTTGAAATTGTTGCATGTTGCCTTTACATTTTTGTTCCGTGTAATATATAATGGCATAAAAACTGTGGGATATCATACAATGTTAAACAAACAATTATGGTCATTGGGAAAATTTGATTTTCTCACTCACCTCTGTGAAGACGCCGAATCCTTAAAACAATCGAAGCTCAGAGCCGCTAAGATTCTCCATAAAAGGTCCATACCATTTCCTCTCATGATAGCGCCAATATTTCATCGACCTGGTTTCTGGGCCACATCCTTTTAGCGTCAGTCTTATTTCATATGTTACAATCTCTGTAGTCCTTAAAACCACCCTATCTAAATATGAAAATTAGGCAAATCCAAAAAGCATAACAAAGCAGTATCGTTGTACCTGTTCCAGTCGAGAAAAAATGAATAACGTTACAATGGCGATTTTTCCTCTACCTACGGTAGGTTACATTGACACCAAGTATACACGGCACGCGAACAGAAACGGAATACGAAGTGGAGCAGCTGGAGTAATCAGGATAGACTAAAAGCGCGCAACGACGTAGACTGGATTTGACCAATGCGATGAAAACAGGACAGTTGTTATTGACCTTTACGTTATTTATTATCATACATGGAAAGTCTATAGGCTACACTTGGCGTTTCGGCATATAGCAATAAATTAATTAAATGGTCTGACTCCAAACGCGCATAGGGTTTTTCTCTTTATGGGCCATGTGCATGTGTTCTTGTGGAATATCGGGTCATTAGGATGCGGCGATCGCTACATGAAGGCATAACTTCACAAGGTAGCCACATGGTGGCGATACATACCTGAGCATTCTTTGACTAAACTTACTGGCCCACTGAGTTTTAATGTCAGCTATGGGCTACAATCAATACGTTTTTAATTATATAGTCAGTCAATGGTTTTAACTTTACGTTTGAAAAAAAGAGTTGTTCCAATGCAAGTGTTCTATTATTTGTCTTATATTGTTATCATAAAGTATAAAATTATAAGGCAGGGAAGGAAATGCGCTGTAAGATTAGCCCATGATGCCACTATTGTGCTCAGGAAATTGGATCTCTTTGTAATTAAATTAGGTGTTCTTGGTAAACTAGCACTGGCTAGGCTCACTTTTGTTATAGTACAACGATATGACACAGTCCTATATTTTTCTAAATTAAATGTAATAACAGGCAAATCATAGTCAAATAGCTGCAAATAGCAATGAAGACCATTCTATTGTAGGCCACATGAGATGCTAGCTAGTCTGGGCAGTGTTTACTTTCAGGCACATTTGTTTGTTAAGATTGTAATCTTTTCTGTCAGTTATGTGGGTCTCACACCAGTCAGCCCATCTGCTGACTGGTTTGGGGGCAATTTGTGCAGCAGTGTGGGAGTGTTGATCAGGTCTGTCAGTTTTCTAACAGGTTCCTCTGAGGGTGATGCATGGATAGCTGTTGCTCCTCCCTCCACTGGAGTCTGGACCACCTGTGGAAATTATGTCTAGTTGAGATACAGTACAGCATTATAAGCACCTACTGCAATACAGGATTATCATTTTACTCAGGGTTGTGTGTGTTTGCAGTGATACAGTGATTATAAGGACTATAGTATTATATTAATATGAATTTAGTTTAAGTATTATAGATTGTAAATAAGGTTTTGGTCTCTGTTCATTACAGTATTGTTATCATGCAATTTCATAACATGAAAATCATATAGAAACATGTTTCGTTTACTGTAGCAATAGGCAACACAACTTCCCCAAACATATTTTAATGTGTATCATTAAAACCAGCATGGCCTCCCTAATGAATTCTGAGATGGTATCACAACACCCTGAGAGTTCCATTTCCTGACTTCTGTTCTGATCTTATTTGTATGCTTTTCAAGTATGCTTTCCAAGTTGGATCGTGAAACGAGTGAGAAGTCACTTGGAACTCTAATGCAGATCTCTCACATCAATGCTGGTTAAATAACAAGGCAGCTTTAATCTGTCGACTTTTGACCCCAACCAATCAGATCTCTCACCAACAAACCGTGCTGGAAATGATTGGAAGACAGTGACGCGTTGCTGGAAATGATTGGAAGACAGTGACGCGTTGCTGGAAATGATTGGAAGACAGTGACGAAGTTGCACTGTACTACTCCCATATGTCAGCCAGGGTGGGGGGAAGAGTGTAAGAGAAGCCATATAGTTATTGTAACATAACGCTAGGCATGCACTGAGCATCCCACTGGAACTGAGTGCAGAGCATCAGAGGTCAGGAGTACTATGGGGTGTCCTGATGTCCTGTTCCCATCATCATCACGGGTCATGTGACCTGTTACTTTGACAGCTTCAATCAATCACTCTTCTCATTTTTTTGTGAATGAAAGGGAATCTAATGTGGAATCAGGGCAGAGATTGGGGAAAATATAGGAGTATAACTGTTGTGGTCAATAGATACCAGCCTGTAGGACCTGTCCAAATGGCAGCTGGCCATCTCTGAAATAGACTGTGGCTGGCGACTATAGTAACGCCTGAAGCTAAAGGCCAGGAACTCATCTGGTCTGATGAGATCATGATGGAGAGGGTTTGCAGTTGGCATGGCAATATGTAGGCTTATTAGGGTTAGATGTATGGTGCAGTGTACAGTTTGGTAGTGTATGTTAGTCTATTTTGGTGTTACAACTTATGGTTTGCGCAGACTGTGAATACCCGATGAATTTACAGCAATACATTTCCGAAAGATTTTACACCTTTTACTTCTTCCAAATGATTTATCAGTCTTTTACAAACACAGTATCAAACAGTATCATTTCTCATGTCCAATTATAGCCACGAGCTGCAGCACGTGTAGGCAGAGGCATCTCGTGCCCAGCTCAATGCACCAACAATTTGGTGAGTATGGCGAGAAAGACGTTCGAATCGATATCAGTTTGGGCAGAAATCTATAGCGTCTATAATATTGCCAAATATGTCCTCAAATGCTCCCGTGGTTTGAAGAATTAATGAATGCCACATCACAAACAGCGTACGGCTCCATTGACATTCTAACGTCCACACTGAAGCAAAAGAAGAACACCCTCTCCGAAGAGAATGGTGTACGCGAGACTAGAGGGATGGATGCTCGAGAGGAGGGGGATGCTCCAAGAAGGATGCTGTGTGGTAGGGTAGCGCTGTCGTACGACGTCAGCCTTGTGCACATAACAGGGTTAGGGTGTATTCTAAACTGGGTAGGTGACCACAGAACAATTTTCATAGACCGGATTTAACACCTTTTGATTTTTTTTAACACGGTGACAACCTTATTAACAAATAAATACGGTTGAGGTCAACTGGAAAAACGCCAACCTTCTCTACCAAAGGTAAGGAAGAGTATAAGTCTCGGTTACATTTATTTGTCGTATATTTTGTTATACTCGATGTTTATCAAGAGCATTTAGGGTAGTATTGCAATAATTGTGTTAAATAGCCTAGTCAATAGTTTTCCACGGCTGTCCACGCGGAGCTGCCGAGGTTATTTTGAGCGAAAGCAAGAACGCACAACCGATAGAAAATGACCCCCCACCCCATCACTAAATAGCCTGTTAGTGAAAGAGCCAGAGGAGAAGTCAACGTCTGTATGTAAAATACAAGTGATATAAATCTGTTTCTACAACAAAAACAACAAAGAACGAATCTCCAAAGAACGAATAGCATTTCTAAAACCACCAAATTTGGCCCGGTGGTCTCGTGCGTAATAATGTAAACCTGCATCCCTGCTCCATCACATATTAGCCATTATTACTATTGAAAACTGAGTTCTTCTCAAGCATGACATAACCTGGCTAAATATAGGCTACAGTGCATTTACGTATAGTGGTGAAGACTATTCCATAGTTTAGTTTATGGTTAATTGGCGTTTATTTAAATAATGACTCTCACCTTATCGCCTCACCCCTTCACCAGTCTGGACAGCTTGCATTTGATTTGATGGTTGGATATATTCACCCTGAACCATAAGGTATAGGCTACACACACTGTTGAGCATCAGTGAATGTTTTTACCATAGGCTATATGTAGACTGTTTATTTTTAAGATAAGCGGCATAAACGGCTACGTCCTGTTCATTACGCATAGAACGCGATAAATGACCTTGCCCTCTGTGAACCTGAAGATGAACGAATCTTGCTTAGAACTTCTTTTTTTCTTTGTCAGTGCAGTGTCGCGTTAGTTCTGCTACAATGACCTTGTCATTAAAAAACATGACACATAGGCCTATACAGTCGATTTTTGAAGGCAACTTCGGGTTGTCCCAGCGTCTAGAATGGATAGGCTACGGTTACTGATTGACATGTTGGCCTGATAGAAAGGGCCTTCTGGGAAAAATATTCGATATGATTGTAAAATAATTTGACAACAATTGACACCTATCTCTTTTACAATCCTTTATTCGCAATCACTGTTACATTTTGTTTACTAGGCTATAGCCATAGAATGTTGTTACAATGTCCATGTGTTCTCACCTTGGATAGGATCAACTACAATATGGCCTTTACCAATAGAATGATAGCCTATAAATGTTTATTTTATTTGGTTAACACACTATTTATTAAGATCAAAATGTGGTTGGAAGATGCTTTGTGATTTACATCAGTTCATAATCTAATTGACTAGGCCTATGGATTGGACTACAGTGCTTGCCAAATAGTGACACAGTATTTACTACCCTCCCTTTCATTTGTTATGCTTGTTGTCAATCAAGTCCTGCTGTAGCTACTTGCAAAGCCTGTTGGTGACTCAGATATATAAATGTATGTTTTTCTCTAACCTTGCAGTAATTCCTCCGTCAGTCTCTTGCCTGATTTACTACTCTTTTGATGCTGCAATACTCATTGTAGTGTAACCTTAAGAAGAGATTACTTCTGAAAGGTGTGTGTACTGTAGAGTACAGGGTAAAACAGAATACATTGAGAATGGCATGGCAGCTCAGGTTGGTGACAGCTACAGTCATGCCCATGATGGTACATTCCTCTTCAATGCATAACCTTCATTGGAGTTTTGATATTACTCCCTCTGTTGTTTGTGCTTGTTCAACAACCCGTTGAAGCCAGATGAGCCATTTCTAAAGTGGTGTTAAAGGCAGTATTCATTAAATACTGTGGCTATTTGGTCTCCTTGAGCTGTGATGTGGCACAGAAGTACAATCAAGTACATCAAGTACCAGCAAACTAGGGAAGTATTGAGACATCAAGCTCTGGGTGGTTATACTAAGGGAGAGTTGATCTAATCGATACAATAACAATATAATGGAGGTTATCCATTGAAGAGGGAGGGTATCATGGATATGTGACAGCAGCTCCAGCCTCCACGGTTAGCCAGGCGACAGGGAAGGGAGCTGGACTGTTTGGTGGTCTTATTTTCTGCCTGCTACCTCTGCTGATTAGGGTGTGCTCTGGGTTGTTCTCGAAGATTAGCCTTGTCACAAGTTACAACTTGACTCCGCGGTGGCTGTGAGCACTGTGAGCACTGGGGCTTACCGCATTACCATAACACATCCTAAAACAGGCTGAAATAGCCTGTGGACCAGCAACACAGACATTCAACTCATTCTCATTCCCATCCACCAGTATCCAACACATATCGTTGAGATCACTTGATCAGTGCAGGTGTTGCTAAATTTAGACAGTCCACTTCCATCACCACTTAGCAACCCAGAAACACAGGCCATCGGTCAAATACATACCTACGTGTTTTACATTTCTACTCTCTTATAGATTTACCGTACAACTGAGAGATAATCAATGCCTTTTTTCTATCTCTCGACGGAGTTCTCAAAGCACATTACCATCAGTCTTCCACTGACAGCACATTTGCTTTTAATCTGCCATAAGGGGTATCTACCTCAGAGGAACGTAATGTTGTAAACCAAACGGTAAAGCAGCAGTAAACCACACAGTGTAGCTGCACAATAGCAAAACAAATAGCCTCAGTGCACGCAGTAGGAGAACAAGAGCAAACATTGTAGCTGTATAGTAGCCATTTCAAACGCTTCACATTGGCTAAATTCATTAGAGTCCAACAACAACACATGGTATTAATCCAATGCATAACACTGAGCATGGAGAGCTTCCCATAGTTTCTACATAATGCAGTGGTGAGGATATCTGCATAGAGAGTACCCCAGTCCCCAGCATCATCATCTTCTCCTCTCATAATCCCTGCAGTATATTCTTGGGTTCTGTTAGAGAAATTACCTTCTCCTCTCTGGTATATCACTGCAGTGTACAATTTCCTGTTTGTAAGATTCCTTTTCTCCAGCAAAGACGCTTTATACTTTCCTCTCCAAGCTTTCACAATCCAGCACACATAATCACTGTCTTCTCATATTTCAGTTGAAAGCCGGGCATTATTGTGTCAGCATCTACACCTGCTGCTACATTTGAAACAGTAGATTGACCACAACATTGTTGTTATGAGTCATGAAACGACCATGAAAATGGTAAAAACCCTCTACATATCTTATTTCATACGTAGGCATTACAACTCAGGCATTACAGTAGGTATAATCAAATGCCAATAGCTTCTATTAGAGAATCAGAGCCTCCGTTTAAAGGTGGACAGGAGTGGTACAAAGTAGTTCCCCTTGACATGGATACCACCAACATCAAATTCAAGTACTGGACTGTTAAAACCTATGGACCGTTACATCATTGAAGGATATAACAAGCTCATTCAGTTGTCTCCCTCTGCATATATCACCCATTTCATTCCCTTGTTACCTCTCAAAACTGACATGAAGAAGCCCTCTCAAATAGTACAGTATTTTGTATATTCAACTTTTCTCTAGCAAGGGCAACTGCCACTGATGCTTATAATTAACTTTTTCATTATAGGTACTGCGAATGGATCCACAGCAGTTTTTTCTTTGAGTATCCATATAGCAGTGAAGGGAACTAAAATGGATGCTGGGATGACATGCTGTTTGACATGGTGTTGCTAACTGCTGTAGTGAGCCCAGGTTGACTACGCACACTGAGAGGTTCCACCCAGGGAATGATGACAATGATGACGTGACTCATGTTGGGCTGTGCCCTTTCCAGAGGGGACCTCTCTCTCTCTTTCTCTGCAGAACCATGCATACTGTCTAGGTGGGTGGAGCTACTGTATGATTCATGAAAGGAACGTGTTTACGCACATCCAAACATGGCACTGGAGCTGGACAGAAAAGAACAGCTAAATAAATAGATATTGTCTCCTCTCTGTTTGCTACTCCTGCTGAACAGTCTCTCATCATCCTCTCTCAGGTATACCTCCACCCTGTAATGCCCAACCCAGGAGTGTCCAGCCTGTGCAGTGTTCAGGCAGCAGGGACACAATGTAATCAAATAAAGAAATACATTTCCTTTGGGTCTCTTTCTAGGTACAGTACCAGTCAAAAGTTTGGACACACCTACTCATTCAAGGGTTTTTCTTGATTTTTACTATTTTCTACATTGTAGAATAATAGTGAAGACATCAACACTATGAAAAACACATATGGAATTATGTAGTAACCAAAAACGTGTTTTATATTTTATATTCTTCAAAGTAGCCACCCTTTGCCTTGATGATGGCTTTGCACACTCTTTGCATTCTCTCAACCAGCTTCATGAGGAATGCTATTCCAACAGTCTTGAAGGAGTGCTGAGCATTTGTTGGGTGCTTTTCATTCACTCTGCGGTTCAACTCATCCCAAACCATCTCAATTGGATTGAGGTTGGGTGATTGTGGAGGCCAGGTTATCTGATGCAGCACTCCATCACTCTCATTATTGGTCAAATAGCCCTTACACAGCCTGGAGGTGTGTTTTAGGTCATTGTTGAAAAACAAATGATAATCCCACTAAGCACAAACCAGATGGGATGGGGTATTGCTGCAGAATGCTGTGGTAGCCATGGTGGTGTGCCTTGAATTCTAAATAAGCACCCCCACACCTCCATGCTTCACGGTGGGAACCACACATGCAGAGATCATCCGTTTACCTACTCTGCGTTTCATAAAGATAAGGCGATTGTAACCAAAAATCTCAAATTTGGACTCATCAGACCAAAGGACAAATTTCCACCTGTCTGATGTCCATTGCTCGTGTTTTTTGGCCTAAGCAAGTCTCTTCTTATTATTGGTGTCCTTTAGTAGTGGTTTCTTTGCAGCAATTCGACCATGAAGGCCTGATTCACGCAGTCTCCTCTGAACAGTTGATGTTGAGATGTGTCTGTTACTTGAACTCTGTGAAGAATTTATTTGGGCTGCAATCTGAGGTGCAGTTAACTCTAGCGAACTTATCCTCTGCAGCAGAGGTAACTTTGGGTCTTCCTTTCCTGTGGCGGGCCTCATGAGGGCCGGTTTCATCATAGTGCTTGATGGTTTTTGCGACTACACTTGAATAAACTTTAAAAGTTCTTGAAATTCTCCGGATTGACTGGCCTTCATGTCTTAAAGGATTGGACCCTTCTTCTCAATTTTCCCCTAAAATGACAAACCCAAATCTAACTGCCTGTAGCTCAGGACCTGAAGCAAGGATATGCATTTTCTTGATTCCATTTGAAAGGAAACACTTTGAAGTTTGTGGAAATGTAAAATTAATGTAGGAGAATATAACACATTCGACCTTGTAAAAGATAATACAAATACAAAAACATGTTTTTTAAACTTTAAAAAAAAATCATCTTTGAAATGCAAGAGAAAGGCCTAAATGTAATATTCCAGGTTAGGCGCAATTTAGATTTTGGCCACTTGATGGCAGCAGTGTATGTGCAAAGTTTTAGACTGTTTCAATGAACCTTTGCATTTCTGTTCAAAATGTTGTATCAAGACTGCCCAAATGTGCCTAATTGGTTTATTAATACATTTTCAAGTTCATAACTGTGCACTCTCCTCAAACAATAGCATGGTATTCTTTCACTGTAACAGCTACTGTAAATTGGACAGTGCAGTTAGATTAACAAGAATTTAAGCTTTCTGCCCATATCAGATATTTCTATGCCCTGGGAAATTTTCTTGTTACTTACAACCTAACGCTAATCACATTAGCCTACATTAGCTCAACCGTCCTGCGGGTGGGAACACCGATCCTGTAGAGGTTAAAGTAATGATGAACTGTTGTTTCTCTTTGATTATTTGAGCTGTGCTTGCCATAATGGGACTTGGTCTTTTACCAAATAGGGCTATCTTCTGTATACCACCCCTACCTTGTCACAACACAACTGATTAGCTCAAACGCATTAAGAAGGAAAGGAATTCCACAAATGAACTTTTAACAAGGCACACCTATTAATTGAAATGCATTCCAGGTGACTACCTCATGAAGCTGGTTGAGAGAATGCCAAGCGTGTGCAAAGCTGTCATCAAGGCAAATGGTGGCTACTTCGAAGAATCTCAAATCTCAAATATATTTGGATATGTTTAACACTTTTTTGGTTACTACATGATTCCATATGTGTTATTTCATAGTTTTGATGTCTTCACTAATATTCTACAATGTAAAAAAAGAAAACCCTTGAATGAGTAGGTGTGTCCAAACTTTTGACGGGTATTGTATATCGCACACATTGTTGTAGACTACTGTAAGCTGAATACATTTGACCAATGTCCTGTTGGTGGGAGTTTATCACCTCACGCGACCATACATCATCACTGAGGGATGACTTGGCCGCTGCACCTCTGTCCTTGTGCCCAGAAAACCAGGCATGAATAATGGATGGGTGTTTCGATCGGTCCAGGCCACCTCTGGATGCTCAGACCAGAGCAGTCAATAACTGATGGATGTTTCGACCAGCCCAGGCCACCCCTGGATGCTAAAACCAGAGCAGCAGATATCTGAATAATGGGATAGAAAAAAGGAACTGAGTCATAACTTAGCTGTCTAAGTAGATCATATTTCGAAATTTACTGTAATAACCTCACCTCACCCTTTCCTATTTTCCACAACTTTCTTTTTCAAAATGATACTCTTTTCTCTAGTTTCTTTGCAGTTTGTGGTAGATTGACATTAAATCAAATGGTGTGTGAGTGCGTGCGAGCTTGTATGCATGTCCTCAGGGGAGTCCCAAGGCTCTCTACCTGTCTGCCTTGCTCTCTACCTGTCTGCCTCTCTACCTGTCTGCCTAGACTCTGTCTAGCCTATCATGTTGTTGAGTATTTTCCAGACTGCAACTCATGCAACTTTCGCTTCGAGTTAGATGAAGTGAAATGGTATTGGTTTAATGGTCTTTCAAAGCGGCACCTCATCCGCTCCAAGGGGAACCAATTTAAACACATTTACTAACAAGCTTTCTGGTATTGAGGAAATTATAGAAGTAAAAAAAAAACAAGAATGTGAATTTGGTCTCTCGCTCGATGTGTACACTGGAAATGAGTAATACCTATCAAAGTGTTATTTGCTCCCTGTTGAACAGAAACATACTCCCAATCAAATAGACTTGACTAGATACACATCCTCCTCAGTGTGTATGTGTTTCACCATGGTGGACAGGATGGTACCAGCATAGGTGTTTGTTGACTGGACCCTGTGGGGATCACTTCAAACAGACCAGACGTGTGCCAGCAGTGAGTGGCCCGCACTGACACGGCCCAGCATGCAATGCTCTGCACACATGACATTGAGGCAAGCCAAGGTTTTGTTAGCAAAACCACAAGCGGGAGTATGGTGTGAAAATATGGCTCAACCAGAAACGTGATACATTGGATACTGTTTGAGGTATATTTAAGCAATAAGGCACGAGAGGGTGTGGTATATGGCCAATATACGCCATTGTTGCAACCCCTATTACCAGTCTGTTCAACTTCTCTTTCGTATCGCCCGAGATCCCCAAAGATTGGAAAGCTGCCGCGGTCATCCCCCTCTTCAAAGGGGGTGACACTCCAGACCCAAACTGTTATAGACCTATATCCATCCTGCCCTGCCTTTCTAAAGTCTTCGAAAGCCAAGTTAATATACAGATCACTGACCATTTCGAATCCCACCATACCTTCTCCACTGTGCAATCCGGTTTCCGAGCTGGTCACGGATGCACCTCAGCCACGCTCAAGGTACTAAACGATATCATAACCGCCATTGATAAAAGAGGGTACTGTGCAGCCGTCTTCATCGACCTGGCCAAGGCCTTCGACTCTGTCAATCACTGTATTCTTATCGGCAGACTCAACAGCCTTGGTTTCTCAAATGACTGCCTCGCCTGGTTCACCAACTATATCTCAGACAGAGTTCAGTGTGTCAAATCGGAGGGCCTGTTGTCTGGATCTCTGGCAGTCTCTATGGGGTACCACAGGGTTCAATTCTCGGGCCGACTCTTTTCTCTGTATATATCAATGATGTCGCTCTTGCTGTGGGTGATTCCCTGATCCACCTCTATGCAGACGACACCATTCTGTATACATCTGGCCCTTCTTTGGACACTGTGTTAACTAACCTCCAAACGAGCTTCAATGCCATACAACAGTCCTTCCGTGGCCTCCAACTGCTCTTAAACGCTAGTAAAACCAAATGCATGCTTTTCAACCGTTCACTGCCCACACCCGCCCGCCCGACTAGCGTCACTACTCTGGACGGTTCTGACTTAGAATATGTGGACAACTACAAATACCTAGGTGTCTGGCTAGACTGTAAACTCTCCTTCTAGACTCATATTAAACATCTCCAATCCAAAATTAAATCTAGAATTGGCTTCCTATTTCCCAACAAAGCCTCCTCCACTCACGCTGCCAAACATACCCTCATAAAACTGACTATCCTACCGATCCTCGACTTCAGCGATGTCATTTACAAAACAGCTTCCAATACTCTACTCAGCTAACTGGATGCAGTCTATCACAGTGCCATCCGTTTTGTCACCAAAGCCACTTATACCACCCACCACTGTGACCTGTATGCTCTAGTCGGCTGGCCATCGCTACATATTCGTCGCCAGACCCACTGGCTCCAGGTCATCTATAAGTCTATGCTAGATAAATCTCCACCTTGTCTCAGCTCACTGGTCACGATAACAACACCCACCCGTAGCTCCAGCAGGTATATCTCACTGGTCATCCCCAAAGCCAACACCTCCTTTGGCCGCCCTTCCTTCCAGTTCTCTGCTGCCAATGACTGCAACGAATTGCAAATATTGCTGAAGCTGGAGACTTATATGTCCCTCACTAACTTTAAACATCAGCTATCTGAGCAGCTAACCGATCGCTGCAGCTGTACATAGCCCATCTGTAAATAGCCCACCCAATCTACCTACCTCATCCCCATATTGTTTTTATTTACTTTTCTGCTGTTTTGCACACCAGTATTTCTACTTGCACATCATCATCTGCTCATTTATCACTCCAGTGTTAATTTGCTAAATTGTAATTATTTTGCTACTATGGCCATATTTATTGCCTTACCTCCTCATGCCATTTGCACACACTGTATATAGACTTTCTTTTTTTACTATTGTGTTATTGACTGTACGCCTGTTTGTTCCATGTGTAACTCTGTGTTGTTGTTTGTGTCGCACTGCTTTACTTTATCTTGGCCAGGTCGTAGTTGTAAATGAGAACTTGTTCTCAACTGGCCTACCTGGTTAAATAAAGTTGAAAAAAAAAAAAAAAATGTGATTTAGAGTGATGACAGTGGAGTACATACCTACACGGGGGAGTTATTACAGACATCTGCAGTTGGATGAGGTGGCAGAGGGCCAACATGGAGGTGTTGGGGAGAGATAATGTGTGTGTGTGTGTGTGTGATTAGAAGTGGAGGTATATGCATCCCTAGTGAGATTTAACCTTAACACAATGCTAAAGCCCTACTGTGTGTACCCTGTCACCAAAACCCCATAGATCAACACATCCATAAAGAGCCAATCTCATTCACTCTTCTGTCCTCAAATACTACTTTACTGTAAACTCCATCCGGAGCATTGTGGATAATCTTCCTGATTAGCTAGTTCACGTAAGCACTCGCCAGACTACTATATTGGACAGCCAAACAATACTATATTGTTGAGGCAAACTATGCTCTCGTGGAAGTAAATGTAGTTGTCCAACCCCATACAGTATCTGTAGGATTTCATCAAACCACAGTTTAGTCGAGAGGATATGATTTGAGTGGGAGATTAGACCTCCTGTCGAAACAGTGCACTATCTATCTGTTTGGTGTTTTTAGTCCTACTGTCATCCATCTTCTTACTCCATTACTGGCTGACTTCTCCCCGGCAACCCTGTCTCCTACTAAACGTTTATAAAGCCTCCGCTGAATAAAATGTCACTCCTTTATCACAGGCATTTCTCTCTTTGGTGGGTATATACCCCACTTTGTCAAATGGAGATCTGTTTGAAGTGGATCTAAATGACCGATTTATATGCACATTCACCTAGCTTATCCAAGTGTAGCCAAAGGCTAAATTGAAGTGTCCCTATTCAGCACAGTTGTGGATCTTTGTGGTTTTCTGTGGAAGGGTTTTCTTGCTGATACGAAATATGACAGCAGTTAGCGTTCACTGACAGACTCCCCAAGCGACTCATGCCGTTTTCTAATAGGATCTTGACTCTTGTCCTTGGCAGAGTGACTGGCAGTCTGTGCTCTAGTGAACTGTAAACAGAGGAGTCAGAGAGAGTCGACTGAAACGGAAACATCATATTTCCTCCTTACTCCACTGTTTGAACAGAGGGAGACACTATGCACAAAGTCAATACTGCTAACGGTACGAATTTATACACTGAAAGATATGTAGGGTCTCATGTGCTGTGATTAAACAAACAGGGCTTTTGGACAGCCGGCCAGACCACTGTACTGTGCAAACAAACCTTCTATTGAGTTATATGGCCTACTCCATTGTATCTGTTTTCATTGACTTGTGACTTTTATTGATTGTCTCACACCTTATACCGCATTACATAAAGTTGGGCCTGTGTCTCTACAATTCTCTTTCAACATACATACAGTTTTTCCACTCTCATAAACTTTCTTGGCTGGATTAATAGCCTTGGTAGCATTAGCACTAAGCTAAGTTTGAAACATGCTAGAATTGTTTTAAGCCACGGTGACGGACCCTTCTGGCATAAAACTGTCTGAACTTGTTGTTGATTTTAGCTTCAGCATATATTCCTCCATTACTATTACCACAATAGTTTTAGGATGGAAATGGGCAGTGTTGTATCACATTTAGCAAATGGTTGCTCCTGTTAGTATTAACAATGATTTTGATTGGAATTTGACCCACACAATTTCAGCTGTTGACAGTTGCCTAGCCCAGTGCTCGAGTCTACATTTACTAGCTGTATTTTAGCTGTGGTAGGGCCTGTTAAGATAAGCAAATAAAGTAGCTTCAGCCAGAGCATAAGACTGTTCCGCTTTAGTGCACTGCCTCAGTTTTAATGTGCTAGCTAGCGTTATCTTATTTCTCGTTTCTCTCTGCTCTCTTTTGTTGTTAGCAAGCTGCTGCTCTGTTCCAGTATTGTGTGTGGTGTAGAGAGGAGCTCCACTGACCCCCTGGCATCCTCTCAGCTCACTAGAAGGAAATAGGTTTACATAATTAAGTCTTTCATCACTGGCAAATGACAGCTAGGGTTTTGGTGCGGCTCCTCTCGGACACTTAATTTATTATCAATTTACACTTCATTAAACATGCCAGGCCCAATAGGAGATGTGCTTTACTTTGGAATAACTCATTACGTTGTTATCTTATCGACTTTCTTGCTGTTTATCCCATATATTAAGCCTTTTGTTGTTGCATATTTCCAGAAGGATTTGCTGTCTTGTTGCGGCCAAATGTCCATATCATGACTCACAGATTAGTTATTAAGGGGAATTAAATATTCTCAGCTAGATTCTTTTGTGCTAACAACCGCGTACTTGCAGCAGCATGACTCTTAAGTAGAGAATGGTTTATTATTCCAGGCTAAAGAGCCTATCTGTACCTACTCATATCGATCAGTAGTGGGGATGGTAAAAGGGTAATCTGATGGTGATGGCTAGCTCATTGCATTTAGATGGAGTAGTGAGTGGCTCCTGGTGTGAAGGTCGGCTGGCGCCTCCGAGAGAGATTGAGGCCCTGTGCGAAGATCAAGATTTCTAGACCAAGAGCAGAGGTGGGCGGTTTTATGTGCCCTGAAGATATTGGATTGCTAAGAGATGATACAATATGCTTTTGGTTTTTGAGCAGCTATTTTACAGAATAGCTAAGCTCAGTGGGCCATTAAAGTACACCAGGGTATCTAGAATGGGGTAGGTGAGTAATAGCCCTCTTAAACTATTAAAGATCAGGAGCAGAGGTTCGACCTTTTAGGGAGTAAGGAGTAACTATATTTCAGTAGGTGGGGGAGGTTTAATACAGCTTTTACTCTTCTGTTTTATTGTCACGTTTCCTTATCCAAACATATAACTAAATATGTCCTATGGGAGGGCCTCATTCATCTTCTCTGACTACACATGAAATACAGTTTAAGTCGAAAGTTTACATACACTTTCGTTGGAGTCATTAAAACTAGTTTTTCAACCACTCCACAAATGTCTTTTTAACAAACTATACTTTTGGCGAGTTAGTTAGGACATCTACTTTGTGCATGACAGAAGTAATTTTTCCAACAATTGTTTTCAGACAGATTATTTCACTTATAATTCACTGTATCACAATTCCAGTGTGTCAGAAGTTTACATACACTAAGTTGACTGTGCCTTTAAACAGCTTGGAAAATTCCAGAAAATTATGTCATGGTTTTAGAAGCTTCTGTTAGGCTAATTGACATAATTTGAGTCAATTGGAGGTGTACCTGTGAATGTATATCAAGGCCTACCGTTCAAACTCGGTGCCTCTTTGCTTGACATCATGGGAAAATCAAAAGAAATCAGCCAAGACCTCAGAAAAAAAAATGTAAACCTCCACAAGTCTGGTTCATCCTTGGGAGCAATTTCCAAACGCCTGAAGGTACCACGTTCATCTGTACAAACAATAGTATGCAAGTATTAACACCATGGGACCACGCAGCCGTCATACCGCTCAGGAAGGAGACGCATTTTGTCTCCTTGAGATGAACCTACTTTGGTGCAAATCAATCCCAGAACAACAGCAAAGGACCTTGTGAAGACGCTGGAGGAAACAGGTATGAAAGTATCTATATCCACAGTAAAACTAGTCCTATATCGAAATAACCTGAAAGGCCGCTCAGCAAGGAAGAAGCCACTGCTCCAAAACCGCCATAAAAAGCCAGACTACAGTTTGAAACTGCACATGGGGACAAAGATTGTACTTTTTGGAGAAATGTCCTCTGGTCTGATGAAACAAAAATAGAACTGTTTGGCCATAATGACCATCATTATGTTTGGAGGAAAAAGGGGGAGGCTTGCAAGCCGAAGAACACCATCCCAACCGTGAAGCACGGAGGTGGCAGCATCATATTGTGGGGGTGCTTTGCTGCAGGAGGGACTGATGCACTTCACAAAATAGATGGCATCATGAGGGAGGAAAATTATGTGGATATATTGAAGCAACATCTCAAGACCTCAGTCAGGAAGTTAAAGCTTGGTCGCAAATGGGTCTTCCAAATGGACAATGACCCCAAGCATACTTCCAAAGTTGTGGCAAAATGGCTTAAGGACATCAAAGTCAAGGTATTGGAGTGGCCATCACAAAGCCCTGACCTCAATCCTATAGAAATTGTGGGCAGAACTGAAAAAGCATGTGCGAGCAAGGAAGCCTCCAAACCTGACTCAGTTAAACCAGCTCTGTCAGGAGGAATGGGCCAAAATTCACCCAACTTATTGTGGGAAGCTGGTGGAAGGCTACCCGAAACGTTTGACCCAAGTTAAGCAATTTGAAGGCAATGCTACCAAATACTAATTGAGTGTATGTAAACTTCTGACCCACTGGGAATGTGATGAAAGTAATAAAAGCTGAAATAAATCATTTTCTCTGCTTTATTCTGACATTTCACATTCTTAAATAAAGTGGTGATCCTAACTCACCTAAAACAGGGAATGTTTACTAGGATTAAATGTCAGGAATTGTGAAAAACTTAGTTTAAATGTATTTGGCTAATGTGTATGTAAACTTCTGACTTCAACTGTATGTCCTCTGGTTGCTAGATTGAGACCAAAGCAGACAGCTCCCAACAGAGTCATTCTGTGTAAGGATCCTTGTAAACTATGGCCCATTAACCACTAATGATGTTAAGGCAGGAAACTCCTGCACCAATACAGGCAGGCACAAGGGACAAAAGGTTTTTGCATGGTGACATATTCTGATACATTATCTGTCTGTTTCAAATTATATAATTTTCTCTTCTTTGAATGGAATTTATATCAACATGGATTCTTTGGATTCCCTCTCAGCCCACATTTCCAATCTCATTTCCAATTAATACACTGTTGTCAAAGTATGCAATGATTCAATGTATTCTTAGAGAGGCTGCTGGCATACAAATCAGCATATAGAACTATTCTTGAGCTTCCGCCTCTTTACGCACTAACTCCATGTGTAATGCAACCACAAGGTTGTTGTTCCCTTACTGCAAGCCTCATGTTTTATACATACTGTATGTCTGCTCTTGTTCACCTGCCAAAGGTCCTACAGGAGGATTTCACTTTCAGATTTACCTCCTTATGTTTTTCAAGTATTTCTTTAATATAATTCATATTCCCACCTGCACAACAAGCTCTGTACAGTACGAATGGAAGATTGTCTCTCTTGTGCTTTCTCTTCCCTGAAAGATGCTTGTGGTACAATGGACCCAGGTTTAAATGCAATGGCTTCAGGATTCTCGAGCAATACAGATGTAGGATCTAAATTTGCGCCAGTTTGCTACAGCAGGAAAATAACCTTACAGCAACAGGCAATGTGAATTATTATGTGGATAATAATTTATATACATTTTTGTAGGGGTTGATACATTTTTCGTTAGGGCAAATCAAGTCTGAAATTTCAAAGTGGAAATTACAAACTTTAGAAGCCTTTTTAAAACTTTTTAAAGTTTGCATTTCCTGCTGTGCATGAAAATTCTCAGGAACAAAAAAGTGATCAGATTAAGATCCTACATCTGTAGCTAGCAGATGGGGTCTGACTCAGTCAGTGATTTCAAGGGCTAGTAGGGGCCATCTCACTCACTGCCATTTATATGGAAATCAGGCTTCTATGTACCACTCTGGTGGCACCTAATGCGCACTTTACCGTGTGAAGTGGATGAAGCAAATCCACATACAATATACTGGCCTATATTAGCCCAGCAGCGATCAAGGAGAGGACATGACATGTAGAGAATTTTAACATGCAATTCAATGCAATCTAATTCATTTACATTGACATGCAATCATGTTTCAGTGTCACAGTATCTGCTAATACAGTGCATGTTTGGAGGAACTGGTCATACATAGGACACAAAGCTGGGATAATATGTCATATTCATATGAATTTAATCATTTCCATCCATTGTATTCATATTATTCTCAATGCATAGACATCACCAAAGTCACCTTTATATGTGTGGCACATTAGCGCTGACTGACTGATATAGCTGCTGTTGTTTCCGGGGTTCATTTTCAGTCTAAGTGAGTGTTTCTTGGAAACACATTCTTCCCAGAAGACCTTTGGGTTCAGTGATCTCTGCCAGTCTGTTGTCTGAGCAGCTCCCCAGCCCTCCATCCTCTTCTCCAGTTTCTGTCCTTCTCTACTCTCCTCTCCTCCACTCCCATCTCCTCCAGTTTCTATCCCATCTGATCTCATGCTACTTAGCCAGGACACTCCTAACACAGTACAGGAAGTAGTCAGTTTGGTAAGGCTGTAATAGTAGCCTGTTACACAGTTGACTTGGTAATTACGTACGTGCCTTTTAGGTACCAGGTACTGAATCACAGCACCAGAGAGTACCCCTTGTCCAACAGGTACTAGCTGAAATAGGACTGTAAAATAAAGTGTTAACAGATAAAAGGGGGGCCACTAACCAAAGAAGGGTGGGGACTGTTACAGTATTTCAGAGTGTGTGCATGGTCATTGGGTTCAGCTATGGTCTATGGATCCTCCCTGAGGCCTGTTCTCTTCTCCTGCTGTGTCTCCTCCTCTTCAAAGGGCCAGAGAATCCAATAGCATTAGGCAGCCACAGTGGGCACCAACACCACTCTATCAAGGGATCAGCTTCCTACGTCTCCTACACACCACCATTTAGGATTGGTGTTATTCTCAAACTAACAGCATACAGTCACATTTCTGAGATAATCAAATTAGTATTCACTAAAGAAACATCATATTTTAAGGTTGTATAGTAGGCTAGGCTATATATTGTGCATGGATTTCAATGAACAGTGTGCAGACTTTCTCTCTAAAGATATTGTATATTAATCTGACAATCTGACTGCATCTGTTTCCTTTTGCTGTATTGCTGTATTCCTCTGTGAGACAAATTAGATGGGGCTGTGTGTGTGTTATGGTGACAGAGGTGCAGGGAAAAGAGCAGGCCACTCGGCTGCCCATTTTTCTGTTAGCCTTGTTCTCCGGGTCAAGGTTTAACCTGCCTGCTATCTCTGGAGACTCTAGCAGGAGAGAGAAACTGGGAGGTTAAACGGCACAGCCCAGGCAGGCTAGCGTTGCCGATAGGGGCACGAGGAGAGGAATACACAACAGAAATAACAGAGTGAAGCTGAGGACCAATTATCCTCACCCACAAATAACAGAGAGAGAGAGAGAGAGCCAGGGGAGGGAGAGAGAGAAACAGAGATAGGGAAGGAGGGACAGAGAATGAGCAAGAGGAGAGGGGGAGAATGACAAGAGGGAAAGAGATGAAGGATGGGGAAAGGAGAGAGGAGGAAGACAGGGAAGGAGAGAATAGAGAAAGAGAGAGGCTGAGACGAGTGGGGAAAAATGAATAAATAGGGAAGGAAATGTGGAGGAAAGGGGCCACGCTCACTAGACACTCACCAGACACTCACCAGACACTCACCAGACACTCACTAGACACTCACTAGACACTCACCAGACACTCACCAGACACTCACTAGACACTCACCAGACACTCACTAGACACTCACCAGACACTCACCAGACACTCACTAGACACTCACCAGACACTCACCAGACACTCACTAGACCACACTAGATGCACACTAGACACTCACTAGAAACACACTAGACACTCACTAGACACTCACCAGACACTCACTAGACACTCACTAGACACTCACTAGACCACACTAGATGCACACTAGACACTCACTAGACACTCACTAGAAACACACTAGACCACACTAGACACACACTAGGCAAATTTAGAAAACATTATGCCACGCCACATCAGTTCACTGAATACCACAAGATGATTTTTAAGTTGATATAGCTGAAGGACTAAGCTATCTCCCAAAGGAAACTGGTAGTGTTACCTAGTTGCCTACAGTAGCTCATCGTATTAATCCATTCATCTGCTAGACATGTAGGCTTATGTCACCCCATTCTCCAGATTGTCAGACAGGAAATACTAATGTCTCTTTGTAGACTTCCTGGGAACAAATGTAATTGCAGTGCTCCTAACTGGGCCGTCAGTGTCGCAGTATGTTCCCTTGAAGGTTTGATTCAAGCCTAGAGCCATTGGAAATGCCATGCTGTGGCCTGTGGATGGGCTGGGAGAGACCTATGAGATAACTGGTGCTCAATCAATGCAGGCCACTGAGTTAGAACAGGAGCTCTTCTGTCATTTTCTACTTAAAGCTGTCATGTCCACTTATTAAGGACATTACATTGGGTCAGATAAGGTGGGCTGACTGGGTTCAGCCGTAGGAATAAGGCCATTTGTTGAGAATCATGAAGACGGGTATTGAGAACCTCCATGCGGTTACTGACTTCACTTGAGTTTGGCTTTCTGTGGCATGTGCAGCACAGGAGGCAGGACGGATCATAATAATGGCTGGAATGGAGGAATTGGAATGGTGTCAAACACGTGTTTAATGTGTTCGATACCATTCCATTTATTCCGCTCAAGCCATTACTATGAGCCCGTCCTCCTAATTAAGGTGCCACCGGCCAGCTGTCATGTACAGACGCAGGTGTATACTCTTATGAAAATTACAACAGTATGGAAACACCATAGTTTGTATTTCTTGATTGAAAGTTGACAGAGTGAGAATGAGTGAGGACTGTGATGGACAGTTGATGCTGCGTAGTTTCTTTCCACAGTGTTGGAGGTGCCGTTCTAACACAATCCTCTCTTTCATTCCAGGTCTCAATTTGGAGGAAAATATTCTGTCTGTAGCTGATAAAGGAGCTGTCCGTGGCACTGAATTCCAGATCCACAGATATCCCCAGTGCACACCCATGCCCTTGTGCCACTCCTGATATCTCCCGTTCCTAGCAGCAACCAGCCTCACCGCCAGAGCCAAGATGGACGACGGCTACGGACGAGACGGACGGCAGGACTTCGTCCGCGGCGCCAAAGACATCGCCAAAGTGGTGAAGAAGCAGGCGGGCAAGAAGGTGGGCCGCAGTGTGGACAAAATGGCCGACGAGTACACCAAGCGCTCATACAAGCGCTTCGAGGAAGAGGACGATGATGACGACTACCCCGTGCAGCAGAGCCAAGATGGCGACGGCTACTACCGCAACGACAGCCGGGCCAACGACGACGAGGGCGGCCACAGCGACTCCACGGAAGGTCACGACGAAGACGATGAGATCTACGAGGGCGAGTACCAGGGGATCCCCCGGGCGGAGTCCGGCAAAACGGGTCCGGTGGACGGGATGGCCCCCCAAGCTCAGATCAGGGACCTGGCCCAGTTCGAGGCGGAGAGGAGGAAGGATCAGGAGGAGCTGGCCCAGCAGTACGAGACCATCCTGCAGGAGTGTGGCCATGGGAAGTTCCAGTGGACGCTGTACTTTGTGCTGGGGCTGGCCCTCATGGCAGACGGTGTGGAGATCTTCGTGGTGGGCTTTGTGCTGCCCAGCGCAGAGAAGGACATGTGTCTGTCAGAGGAAAGCAAGGGCATGTTGGGTAAGATGGTTCTAATGGCCAGCTTGCTATCGATTATTCTAACTGTATTACTCTCTCTCTATTCCGGTTCCCTTATTCCTCTTTCCCTCCTTGTTTATTCGCTCTTTTTCCCTCTCACTCCCTTTTTCCTTTTCACTCTATTTAGCCCTCTCACTCTCATCAGTTTGTCTGCATCTCTTTATTCCCTACAAAAGCAAGCTTGAGTTCAAAGAGGAAGCCTATTCAAGGGATACTTCAGGATTTTGGCAATGATGCATGCATGCTAGTAGATACCCATAGACTTCCAGTCATTGCGTTAACACTAGTTAGCATTGGCTTGAGAAACTACCTCTAACGTCCTTCATACTGGGCTCCCGAGTGGCGCAGAGGTCTAGGGCATTGCATCTCAGTGCAATAGGTGTCACTACAGTCCCTGGTTCGATTCTAGGCTGTATTACATCCGGACGTGATTGGGATTCCCATAGGGCGGCGCACAATTGTCCCAGCATTGTCCGGGTTTGGCCGGGGCAGGCCGTCATTGTAAATAAGAATTTGTTCTTAACTGACTTGTCTAGTTAAATAAAGTAAATTAAAAAAAAAAACGAGACATAAAAATGCTATCCAGAAATTCATCTGATGCTGGGGAAGTAGATAAAGGGCCGCATTGCCAAAATCCTGAAGTATCCCTTTAATATAAAATGTACCCCATGCCACATTTTCCCCATACTCTTATTATTTTAACACACTTTATATGAAGTTACAGTAATTAAAGGCCTTTAGGATTCACTGCCCATGTAACTACTGAACGCCCCCTTTAATTCTCAAACCATCTCTGAAATCCAAGCCAAATCCTATACATGCTTTGGTTCAGGTGTTTTATAGCAGAATATACTGCACACTGGAGACCATAGCATAGGCCCATTAAGAGAATGGTGTGTGCTGTGTGAAGTTACTCATGTGACCATTTCCCTTCCTGGGGGACAATGTCCATTCCATGCCTAACACGCCATCTGTCTTTGGCCATTCAGCAAGGACACAATGAACGAGGGCTATGGTCCTAACACATTCAACTCATTCTCCATTTTTACTGGCAGGCTGTGTTATGCATGTTGTTTTTTATCGATTCATTTTGTTTGTCTTGTTGCTTTTTGTTTGATGTGGGGAGTGAGGTCAGCGTATTGAATGGCGTGTTCAAAGGGGCATCATGTTTTTATAGCGCAGCAGGATTGAGAATGGATTCAAACAACCTCTCTCCATCACCATTACGTTCTCCTCTCTTGTTGTTCGGCCAAAAGTCATACTGATCCATATGGATTATTTTGTCAATGGTAGTTTTCGCTCTCATATTTAGATTAATTCAGTGAATGATCATATTCACTCCACATAACACTGACATAGAGATGACTCATTTGACATCCAGTCATGCATGTGTGGGTTGTTTTCTAGTCGACATATGGCATGTGTGCATGCTTTCGTATGTAATGGATGTGTAGGTATGGACCCAGCAGTGACACTCCCCCTCATGTGCTCTGGCAGGCGTATATGTTTGTGTTTGTGTCTCTGTGAACTGTATGTGTGGTCTCTGGCTGACGACTGGCTTGCATGTGTATCTCTCTCTCTCTCTCTCTCTCTCTCTCTCTCTCTCTCTCTCTCTCTCTCTCTCTCTCTCTCTCTCTCTCTCTCTCTCTCTCTCTATGTCCCTCACTGGGTCTCTGTACGTGCTGTGTTGGGGGAGCCAGTATGGAAACAAGGCCCTTGGTCTCTCCCCTGTTACACAACATGCCTGACTCATGCTGGAGTGCTTCACTCATGTATGCCGCTGTGCCGCCCATGGGTCCTAGTGTCCTCGCTGTTCCCTCCTCCCTGCCTGCCGTTGTGTTACCCTGCCCGCCATTGTATTAGTAGTCAGAATAGACCGCTGTTAGTGTTGTCAAGAAGCCAGTCTCTTTAACCTGACGCACTCTGGCGGAACCACACAGTGTATGTGTGTGTGTGTGTGTGTGTGTGTGTGTGTGTGTGTGTGTGTGTGTGTGTGTGTGTGTGTGTGTGTGTGTGTGTGTGTGTGTGTGTGTGCGGCAATGACCATAATATATTCACCCCTGCTGCACCCATCCAGCAGCGGTAAGCATCCACAATAGTCAAAGAGGTGAATTTGGAAATCGTGACACTGTGCTTGGAACATCCATTTTTTTTCACAAAAGACAGAAAGGTACATAGCTACAGATGCAAATGGAGAATCTTTGGTTACCCTTTTACGGTAGTACTGTCTGCCGCTCAGCAAGAGATTTATGGAGAACTGCTAGAGATGTAGCTGTAAGATTTCACTGTCAGACAGATTTAACACAGTTGAGCAGATACACTTCATTTCTACTGACATGCAATATCAAGACTCCATTTTCTAAAATGATACCATTGTGTCTTGTTGACAGTGTGGTTATATTCAAACCGTTAGTCACGGTGCCTTTTCTCTTTACCGTGGTTATGTTTTCAAGGTGGATGTTAACATAGCCATAACCTTGGGGAAATTCACATTGTCCCCTTTGGTCTTTTCATTGTGTGCTTGTCTCTTGTTTTCAGATAGCTCGGCTGGTAGCCCTGAGGGTAAAGAGAACCTTTCTCTCCCGGTGTCTCCTTGGCCTTTAGATAAACATGGCATAAACTGCTTAGCATATCAACGGAAGGGTGGGAGAGATGGAAGGAGGGAGAGAGGGATGATTAAAAAAGGGCTGGACCGTGACAGCAGAGCAGAGGTGTGTCTGTTTTACTCAGCAAAGCAAGGAGGAACATGGTTAGCATTTACGGGACTGTGAAGGCAGTGTGTTAGCATATTAGCAATGGAAGATGTAGAGCTTTTTTTTAGCAAGGGTAGAGTCATGTTAGCATTTAGTGATGCATGATGGATATAGTAGTGTATTAGAAAACGATCTTAGCATTGGTATTATTATATTAGCATTTGGGATATTTTAGGGAACAGAATGTCCTATGTTCAGTGTGCAACATCAGCATTTTAACAATATACAGTAAAGTAGGAAGCATTTTAGCTTTTGCAAAGAAACAGTAACACCCTGATAGATTTATACAGCTTTTTTACGAGGGGACAGAATTTGTGAGAGCAGTAGCATTTTGACTGTAATGGTGATGTTCAACTAAATCAACTGGCACAATGCTCTCTACTCTATGAAGGATCCTCTGCCCCTGGCTCACTCAAAAAGCCCTGTACGCTCTCACAGAAAGGGGCTATTAATAGTGCCCCCTTAAACCCCCTTCCCACGCGCACGCACGCACACACACACACATACACATAACACACTCCTCCATACACATAACACACTCCTCCATAGCCCTGCAGCCTCAGTGAGCTCTGTCACCATGCTGCAGCTCACAGATTGTGGACTCCCTCCTCTCATCACTCTCTCTCTCTCTTCTCCTCCTCTCCCCTCCCCACATCCTATTTTCTCTTTTGAATCATGTGGAGCTCAGCTGTCTGGAAGGCTCCTCCTACCTCTCTCTCTCTGGCTCTCTCTGGCTCTCTCTCTCTCCCATCTCTCTCTCTAACTGCCTCCCATGGGAGTCTCCCCTACTGTTTCCGTGATCCTCTTGGGTACAGTAAACAGATTCAACTTAGGTTAACAACAGCACTCAGAGTTGGCAGAATGATAACAGACCACCATTGGATGCAAGCCGGCACTACAGAATTAATATCGTAATAAACTCACTCAATTATGCATGAATGAAAAATAAACATTAGCGATGTTTATGAGTGCTACTTTAGGCTACTGTATGTTTCATCATGGGATCCGTAGCCAATATGCCACAATTTGTAAAATGCCTTATATGAAGTATGGAAGGGGTATTATGGCAGAATTCACAAGCCATCCGTGAATATCTCCTCAACTACAGCATTTTTTTTGTGAGTGGATATTTTATACAGTTGCCATTGGCAACCATTATTTTAAAATTGCAAATCATTTATTTTGTCAAATCTTCTATTTTAGACCTGTTGGCGTTTTTAATATTCTCCCGCTGTATTAGTAATAAAAGGCCTGTAGATGTATTTTTCAGGCCGTGTCAGACTGACTCAATTCACCAGGAACAATCTCTCACAACATTAAAAGATAAGGCATTTATCACACCCTATGTGATTTCCTCTGTGGCTGGGTTATTGCATTCCGGCCAGTCCCTGGGATATGCTGCTGACTGTGGCTGCGATAGCCTTGGTGGCTAACTTGACGACAGAAATACAGATATAGAGATTGAGGCTACTTTTGACCAGAGCCCTATGACCAAAGCCCTATGGGCCCTGGTCAAAATAAGTGCACTATACAGGAAGTAGGGTACCATTTGGGAAGCACTGAGCAATACAGTGAGTGCTAGGGTAGACTGAGGATCAGCACCACAGACAGCTCCCCCAGCAGAGCTCTGCTCCCCCTATAGGCCAGGGAAGAGAGGGAGCGAGGCACAGCCACCCAGGCCACTGGCTGCCACTGCTACTGCATTGCGGCGATGGCTTTCAAGCTCAGTCATCATCACCAGCTCCCTCCTGCCGCTCAGGCCTATTGTTAAGGCGGGGGACACACGACGGTGTTGACAGCTGCCTCTCTACACTGTCGCTGCACACACAGAGATAGAGAGGTCTCGTACACACCTCCTAGCACGAGGAAGAAAGTCACCTTCAGACCCATCTAGGCATTGTTCAAGACACACACACACACACACACACACACACACACACACACACACACACACACACACACACACACACACACACACACACACACACACACACACACACACACACACACACACACACACACACACACACACACACACAGCTGAAGGGGAAGGCGGTGGGACACCCAACATCACACAGGTCTCTGACTCACCAACAACACAGTGCTTCTGTACTGTTAGTCTTGGTACCATGAAAGCGCTATTTCAACGTTAGCCAACACTGCATTCACCTGACCTCCAACACTAATTCGCTTCCTAGCCTTAGTGATGGATTAGCACAGCTGATATTATAGATCCCTTGTACACATTATGGGCTTGTTGACTTATCTGTGTGAATGGGCCCATAGTGTGGTTGGTGTGTATGAGTCATCGTGTTGGTGTATTTACACCACTGAGGTATAAAAAGAACTTGAGACTGTATGTCTGTGGTATACACACATACTACAGACATACAGTACACACAAGCGGGTCTGCATTGATGTCTGTGGTATGTGTGTACACATTGTGCTTGTGAGAAAGCGGTTAAGAGTGTTGGGCCAGTTACGGAAAAGGTTGCTGGTTCGAATCCCGTAGATGACTAGGTGAAAAATCTGTCCAGGTGCCCTTGAGCAAGGCACTTAGCCCTAATTGCTCCTGTAAGTCTCTCTGGATAAGATCATCTGCTAAATGACTAAAATGTAAAAAGAAGGAGAATCCTTTAGCAGATCTCACTCACCATTGACTGACATTGGATTTGCTTATGCTGTATAATATACTGTAGGAGTGTGTGTGGATGTCTTCAAATATCATTTTTTATATACAGTACCAGTCAAAAGTTTGGGCACACCTACTCATTCAAGGGATTTCATTTACTATTTTCTACATTATAGGATAATAGTGAAGACATTAAAACGACGAAATAACACATATGGAATCATGTAGTAACCAAAAAAGTGTTAAACAAATTAAAATATATTTTAGATTTTAGATTCTTCAAAGTAGCCACCCTTTGCCTTGATGACAGCTTTGCACACTAGTTGCATTCTCTCAACCAGCTTCATGAGGAATGCTTTTCCAACAGTCTTGAAGGAGTTCCCACATATGCTGTACACTTGTTGGCTGCTTTTCCTTCACTCTGCGGTCCAACTCATCCCAAACCATCTCAGTTGGGTTGAGGTCGGGTGATTGTGGAGGCCAGGTCATCTGATGCAGCACTCCATCACTCTTCTTCTTGGTCAAATAGCCCTGTTGTCCTGTTGAAAAACAAATGATAGTCCCACTAAGCCAGCAGCATACCACCCTGCATACCACTGCTGGCTTGCTTCTGAAGCTAAGCAGGGTTGGTCCTGGTCAGTCCCTGGATGGGAGACCAGGTGCTGCTGGAAGTGGTGTTGGAGGGCCAGTAGGAGGCACTCTTTCCTCTGGTCTAAACAAAGATCCCAATGCCCCAGGGCAGTGATTGGGGACACTGCTCTGTGTAGGGTGCCGTCTTTCGGATGGGACGTAAAACGGGTGTCCTGACTCTAAGAGGTCATTAAAGATCCGATGGCAGTTATCGTAAGAGTAGGGGTGTTAGCCCCGGTGTCCTGGCTAAATTCCCAATCTGGCCCTCAACCATCACGGTCACCTAATAATCCCCAGTTTACAATTGGCTCATTCATCCCCCTCCTCTCCCCTGTAACTATTCCCCAGGTCGTTGCTGCAAATGAGAACGTGTTCTCAGTCAACTTACCTAGTAAAATAACGGAAAAAAATAAAAAAGCGCAAACCAGATGGGATCGCGTATCACTGCAGATTGCTGTGGTAGCCATGCTGTATAAGTGTGCCTTGAATTCTAAATAAATCACAGACAGTGTCACCAAAAAAGCACCCACACACCATCACACCTCCTCCTCTATGCTTCACGGTGGGAACCACACATGCGGAGATCATCCGTTCACCTACTCTCCATTTCACAAAGACACGGAGGTTGGAATCAAAAATCTCAGATTTGGATTCATCAGACCAAAGGACAGATTTATACCGGTCTAATGTCCATTGCTCGTGTTTCTTGGCCTAAACAAGTCTCTTCATATTATTAGTTTCCTTTAGTAGTGTTTTTTTTGCAGCAATTCAACCATGAAGGACTGATTCACGCAGTCTCCTCTGAACAGATGTGAGATGTGTCTGTTACTTGAACGCTGTGAAGCATTTATTTGGAAGGAAAGAAATTCAACAAATTAACTTTTAACAAGGCACACCTGTTAATTGAAATGCATTCCAGGTGACTACCACATGAAGCTGAAACTAACCCTGATTCAGCTGACCATCCTACCCATGCTAGATTACGGAGACATAATTTATAGATACGCAGGTAAGGGTGCTCTCAAGCGGCTAGATGTTCATTACCATTCGGCCATCAGATTTGCCACCAATGCTCCTTATAGGACACATCACTGCACTCTATACTCCTCTGTAAACTGGTCATCTCTGTATACCTGTCGCAAGACCCACTGGTTGATGCTTATTTATTAAACCCTCTTTGACCTCACTCCCTCCTATCTGAGATATCTACTGCAGCCCTCATCCTCCACATACAACGTCCGTTCTGCCAGTCACATTCTGTTAAAAGTCCCCAAAGCACACAAATCCCTGGGTCGCTCCTCTTTTCAGTTCGCTGCAGCTAGCGACTGGAACGAGCTGCAACAAACACTCAAATTCGACAGTTTTATCTCAATCTCTTCATTCAAAGACTCAATCATGGAAACTCTTACTGACAGTTGTGGCTGCTTTGCGTGATGCATTGTTGTCTCTACCTTCTTGCTCTTTGTGCTGTTGTCTGTGCCCAATAATGTTTGTACCATGTTTTGTGCTGCTACCATATTGTGTTGCTACCATGTTGTTGTTATGTTGTGTTGCTACCATGCTGTGTTGTCATGTGTTGCTGCCTTACTATGTTGTTGTCTTAGGTCTCTCTTTATGTAGTATTGTGTTGTCTCTCTTGTTGTGTTGTCTCTCTTATTTATATTGTATTTATTTTTTATTTTTAATCCCATGCCCCAGTCCCCGCAGGAGGCCTTTTGCCTTTTGGTAGGCTATCATTGTAAATAAGAATTTGTTCTTAACTGACTTGCCTAGTTAAATAAAGGTTAAATACATTTTTTATAAAAAGCTGGTTGAGAGAATGCCAAGAGTGTGCAACGCTTTCATCAAGTTAAAGGGTGGTTACATATATTTTGATTTGTTTAACACTTCTTTGGTTTCTAAATGATTCCATATGTGTTATTTCATAGTTTTGATGTCTTCACTATTACTCTACAATGTAGAAAATAGTAAAAATAAAGAAAAACCCTGGAATGAGTAGTTGTGTCCAAACTTTTGACTGGTACTGTGCAGTCGTGGCCAAAAGTTTTGAGAATGACACAAATATTAATTTTCACAAAGTCTGCTGCCTCAGTTTGAATGATGGCAATTTGCATATACTCCAGAATGTTATGAAGAGTGATCAGATGAATTGCAATTAATTGCAAAGTTCCTCTTTGCCATGCAAATGAACTGAATCCCCAAAAAACATTTCCACTGCATTTCAGCCCTGCCACAAAAGGACCAGCTGACATCATGTCAGTGATTCTCTCGTTAACACAGGTGTGAGTGTTGACGAGGACAAGGCTGGAGATCACTCTGTCATGCTGATTGAGTTCGAATAACAGACTGGAAGCTTCAAAAGGAGGGTGATGCTTGGAATCATTGTTCTTCCTCTATCAACCATGGTTACCTGCAAGGAAACACGTGCCGTCATCATTGCTTTGAACAAAAAGGGCTTCACAGGCAAGGATATTGCTGCCAGTAAGATTGCACCTAAATCAACCATTTATCGGATCATCAAGAACTTCAAGGAGAGTGGTTCAATTGTTGTGAAGACGGCTTCAGGGCGCCCAAGAAAGTCCAGCAAGCGCCAGGACCGTCTCCTAAAGTTGATTCAGCTGCGGGATCGGGGCACCACCAGTACAGCGCTTGCTCAGGAATGGCAGCAGGCAAGTGTGAGTGCATCTGCACGCACAGTGAGGCGAAGACTTTTGGAGGATGGTCTGGTGTCAAGAAGGGCAGCAAAGAAGCCACTTCTCTCCAGGAAAAACATCAGGGACAGACTGATATTCTGCAAAAGGCACAGGGATTGGACTGCTGAGGACTGGGGTAAAGTCATTTTCTCTGATGAATCCCCTTTTTACGATTGTTTGGGGCATCCGGAAAAAAGCTTGTCCGGAGAAGACAAGGTGAGCGCTACCATCAGTCCTGTGTCATGCCAACAGTAAAGCATCCTGAGACCATTCATGTGTGGGGTTGCTTCTCAGCCAAGGGAGTGGGCTCACTCACAATTTTGCCTAAGAACACAGCCATGAATAAAGAATGGTACCAACACATCCTCCGAGAGCCACTTCTCCCAACCATCCAGGAACAGTTTGGTGACGAACAATGCCTATTCCAGCATGATGGAGCACCTTGCCATAAGGCAAAAGTGGCTCGGGGAACAAAATATCGATATTTTGGGACCATGGCCAGGAAACTCCCCAGACCTTAATCCCATTGAGAACTTGTGGTCAATCCTCAAGAGGCAGGTGGACAAACAAAACCCCACAAATTCTGACAAACTCCAAGCATTGATTATGCAAGAATGGGCTGCCATCAGTCAGGATGTGGCCCAGAAGTTAATTGACAGCATGCCAGGGTGGATTGCAGAGGTCTTGAAAAAGAAGGGTCAACACTGCAAATATTGACTCTTTGCATCAACTTCATGTAATTGTCAATAAAAGCCTTTGACACTCATGAAATGCTTGTAATTATTCATTCAGTATTCCATAGTAACATCTGACAAAAATATCTAAAGACACTGAAGCAGCATACTTTGTGGAAATTAATATTTGTGTCATACTCAAAACTTTTGGCCACGACTGTACAGGGGGGCACCGAAACAGAGTCAATGTGCGGGAGCACTGGTTATTTGAGGTAGTATATACATGTAGTTAGAGTTATTAAAGTGACTATGCATAGATGACAACAGAGAGTAGCAGTGGTGTAAAGAGGGGGCGGGGCACTGCAAGTAGTCTGTGGTCTGTGGTCCCGTGTGGCTCAGTTGGTAGAGCATGGCGCTTGCAACGCCAGGGTTGTGGGTTCAATTCCCACGGGGGGACCAGGGTTCAATTCCCACGGGGGGACCAGGATGAATATGTATGAACTTTCCAATTTGTAAGTCGCTCTGGATAAGAGCGTCTGCTAAATGACTTAAATGTAAATGTAAATGTAGTCTGGGTTGCCATTTGACTAGATGCTCAGGAGTCTTATGTCTTGGGGGTAGAAGCTGTTTAGAAGCTTCTTGGACCTAGACTTGGCGCTCCGGTACCGCTGGCCGTGCGGTAGTAGAGAGAACAGTCTATGACTAGCGTGGCTGGAGTCTGACAATTTTTAGGGCCTTCCTCTGACACCGCCTGGTATAGAGGTGCTGGATGGCAGGAAGCTTGGCCCAGTGATGTACTGGGCCGTTAGCACTACCCTCTGTAGTGCCTTGCGGTCGGAGGCCGAGCAGTTACCATACCAGGCAGTGATGCAACCAGTCAGGATGCTCTCGATGGTGGAGCTGTAGAACCTTATTAAGGATATGAGGACCCATGCCAAATCTTTTCAGTCTCCCGACTGTCATGGGGTGCTTGGACCATGTTAGTTTGTTGGTGCTGTGGACACCAAGGAACTTGAAGCTCTCAACCTGCTCCACTGCAGCCCCGTCGATGAGAATGGGAGCGTGCTCGGTCCTCCTTTTTCCTGTAGTCCACAATCATCTCCTTTGTCTTGATCACGTTGAGGGAGAGGTTAGTGTCCTGGCACCACACAGCCAGGTCTCTGACCTCCTCGCTATAGGCTGTCTCGTTGTTGTCGGTGATCAGGCCTACCACTGTTGTGTCAAGCCAATGACTGATGTGGTGTACTCCTCAATGCCATCGGAGGAAGGAGGAACATATTCCAGTCTGTGCTAGCAAAACAGTCCTGTAGCTTAGCTTCTACTTCATCTGACCACTTTTTTTATTGATCTAGTCACTGGTACTTCCTGCTTTAATTTTTGCTTGTAAGCAGGAATCAGGAGGATGGAATTATGGTCAGATTTGCCAAATGGAGGGCGAGGGAGAGCTTTGTATGCATCTCTGTGTGTGGAGTATAGGTGGTTCGGAGTTCTTTTCCCCCTGGTTGCACGTTTAAAATGCTGATAGAAATTTGGTAAAACTGATTTCCCTGCATTAAAGTCCCCGGCTACTAGGAGCGCCGCCTCTGGGTGAGCATTTTCTTGTTTGCTTATGGCGGAATACAGCTCATTCAATGCTATCTTAGTTCCAGCCTCTGACTGTGGTGGTATGTAAACAGCAGCAAAGAATATAGATGAAAACTCTATATAGATGAAACACCCATTCAGGTGTAGGATCTTAATTTGAACCAGTTTTCTGTAGCATCCTGCAGCAACAGGAAATGTGAATTATTATGTGGATTATAATGAATGCACATTTTTGTGGGGGTTGATACATTTTAAGCAAGGGAAAATCAAGTCTGAAAGTCTTTTAAAGTGGAAAATGAAATTCTAATCTACGTGTTTTTTCCCCCCTGCAAAGTTCTCCTGCAACAGGGCGATCAAATTAAGATCCTACACCTGTATTCTGAGACGCTTGACACATATGTCCCCTGATGTATAATAATGTTAAAGGATACAACATTCTTTAATACATGTTTGTGGTAGAAGAAGCAATTGTGTATCTGTCCGATGAGACTCTCTAGTTAGCTAGATTAAGGATTGCTTGGAACTCTATCAAGAGCTAAACAGAATGAAATGTCAATGAATGTATTGATCCATACTATAGAATACAATGAAAGGAACAGTCTTGGAACCTCAAACCCTGGCAATTTGCCTGGCAAACTCATGGGTACACTCGCAATGGCTGCCTGGTATTGTGATGCAATCATTTCCATGGTAATGTAAACTGAGCAAAAAAGAAAGGTCCCTTTTTCAGGACCCTGTCTTTCAAAGATAATTTGTAATAATCCAAGTAACTTCACAGATCTTCATTGCAAAGGGTTTTAACACTGTTTCCCATGATTGTTCAATGAACCATAAACAATTAATGAACATGCACCTGTGGAATGGTCATTAAGACACTAACAGCTTACAGACGGTAGGCAATTAAGGTCACAGTTATGAAAACTTAGGACACTAAAGAGGCCTTTCTACTGACAAACACCAAAATAAAGATGCCCAGGGTCCCTGCTCATCTGCGTGAACGTGCCTTGGGCATACTGCAATGAGGCATGAGGACTGCAGATGTGGCCAGGGCAATAAATTGCAATGTCCGTACTGTGAGACGCCTAAGACAGAGCTATAGGGAGACAGGACGGACAGCTGATCGTCCTCGCAGTGGCAGACCACGTGTACCAACACCTGCAAAGGATCGGTACATCCGAACATCACACCTGCGTGACAGGTACAGGATGGCAATAACAACTGCCCGAGTTACACCAGGAACGCACAATCCTTCCATCAGTGCTCAGACTGTCCGCAATAAGCTGAGAGAGGCTGGACTGAGCGCTTGTAGGCCTGTTGTAAGGCAGGTCCTCACCAGACATCACCGGCAACAACATTGCCTATGGGCACCAACCCACCGTCGCTGGACCAGACAGGACTGGCAAAAAGTGCTCTTCACTGATGAGTCGCGGTTTTCTCTCACCAGGGGTGATGGTCGGATTCGCGTTTACCGTCGAAGGAATGAGCATTACACCGAGGCCTGTACTCTGGAGCGGGATCGATTTGGAGGTGGAGGGTCCATCATGGTCTGGGGTGGTGTGTCACAGCATCATCGGACTGAGCTTATTGTCATTGCAGGCAATTTCAACACTGTGTGTTACAGGGAAGACATCCTCCTCCCTCATGTGGTACCCTTCCTGCAGGCTCATCCTGACATGACCCTCCAGCATGACAATGCCACCAGCCATACTGCTCGTTCTGTGCGTGATTTCCTGCAAGACAGGAATGCCAATGTTCTGCCATGGCCAACGAAGAGCCCGGATCTCAATCCCATTGAGCACGTCTGGGACCTGTTGGATCGAAGGGTGAGGACTTGGGTCATTCCCCCCAAATATGTCCGGGAACTTGCAGGTGCCTTGGTGGAAGAGTGGGGTAACATCTCACAGCAAGAACTGGCAAATCTGGTGCAAGGCAACAAATAATATAACAAACGTGCAGTATTGCAGTGCTCAAGGCAACTATACAAAAACAAGATCCCACAAACAACAGGTGGGAAAGGCTGCCTAAATATGATCCCCAATCAGAGACAACGATAGACAGCTGCCTCTGATTGGGAACCATACCAGGCCAACATAGAAAAGGAAAAACTAGACTACCCACCCTAGTCACACCCTGACCTAACCAAAAGAGAGCAATAAAAGGTTCTCTAAGGTCAGGGCGTGACAGTCAGTTGAGTTGAGTCAAAAAATCACGGCAGAGATTAATGGGTACACTTGCTTTTCACTCACAATGGCTGTCCACCCATTACACCATCATTGACTTGAATGGGGACGCCCATTCTATCCTTTCTATTTCTATGATCCATACACTCTAAGAAAAATAGGTGCTATCTAGAATCTAAAGGAGTTCTTCGGCTGTCCCCATAGGAGAACCCTTTGAAAAACCCTTTTTCGTTCCGGGTAGAACACTTTTATTTCCAGGTAGAACCCTTTTGAGTTCCATGTAGAAGCCTTTACACATGGACCCCAAAAGAGTTCTACCTGGAACCAAAAAGGGTTCTCCTATGGGGACAGCGAAATAACCATTTTGGAACCCTTTTTTATAATAACCCTGATAGGTATTAATAACTTATTTTCCCTTTTCCCTCCTTCTCTCTTCCCCTCCATCCCTATATTCCCTCTCACCTTTTCTCCTCTTTCTCTCTCTCTCCCTTGTTCTCCTTCCCACTTCCCCACCCCTTCTCTCTCTCTCCCTCTTTCAGGTCTTATTGTGTACCTGGGGATGATGGTGGGGGCCTTCCTGTGGGGCGGCCTGGCCGACCGGATTGGACGGCGACAGACCCTCCTCATCTCCCTCTCCATCAACAGTGTGTTTGCCTTCTTCTCCTCCTTCGTTCAAGGATACAGCTCCTTCCTTTTATGCCGTCTGCTTTCCGGCGTGGGGTAAGGAAGCATGCTGTGTCACACACCCCTTCTCCTCTGAGAACGACTCGGCTATAAATACTAGTGCCGACTGTAAATTATGCCAAAATTAATGTGCCCCACAATGACTCCCAAAGCTGGAAGTCTGGAAGCGATCCCAGCTTGGTTAAATCAACTGGATGAAATGTGTATGAAGCCTATCTATTATTGATGATGACAATGTTATTGTGCTGGCACAGATTATTTAAATGGTTTAATAGCCTGAAGAGACTTTATTACCTCTCTCTCTTTCTCTCTGTCTCTCTTTATTTCTCTCTCTCTCTCTCCTCTCGCTTTATCCCTCTCTCTCTCCCTCTGCAGCATCGGTGGCTCCATCCCCATCGTGTTCTCCTACTATTCTGAGTTCCTGGCCCAGGAGAAGAGAGGAGAGCACCTCAGCTGGCTCTGCATGTTCTGGATGATCGGTGGCATCTATGCCTCTGCCATGGCCTGGGCCATCATCCCCCACTATGGTGAGAAATGTCAATGAACCAATCAACCTACCAGTCAATCAGTCAATGAATCAATCAACAAATCAGTGAGTCGGTTGGGGGGTTGTTCGTCGGTCAATGTTCGTTCGGTTCATTTCTACCACCCCAGAGTGAAATTTGGTTTCCAAGCAAAGATTACACATTCTGTACATTTAAATACAATTGAATGCACACAATTTATACACACAGAAACAATCATCATATTCTTTGTTATGCTCCTATCAAACATGGATGCATATGCTTATCGTCCTGTATACTACTCTTTGGTATGACCCTTGCACCATGTCACAGTTGCGTGTATAAGTGGCAGGGAAGTCAGGCGCAGGAGAGTCAAATAGAGTGTAGAATGGAGTTTTTTAATTATAGTCCCAGTAATCTGCTCCATAACACTCATAAGAAAACATAAAATAAATATGGGTACGATGACCCGTCGCACACCTATACACCATAAATACAACACTTGACAAATAACAATCTCTGACAAAGACATGAGGGGAAACAGAGGGTTAAATACACAATAGGTAATGGATGGGATTGAAAACAGGTGTGTGGGAAGACAAGACAAAACCAATGGAAAATGAAAAATGGATCGATGATGGCTAGAAGACCGGTGACGTCGACCGCCGAACACCGCCCGAACAAGGAGAGGCAACGACTTCGGCAGAAGTCGTGACATTACCCCCCCCCCCTGACGCGCGGCTCCAGCAGCGCGTCGACACCGGCCTCGGGGACGACCCGGAGGGCGAGGTGCAGGGCGATCCGGATGGAGGCGGTGGAATTCTTTTAACATGGAAGGATCTAAAACGTCCTCCACCGGAACCCAGCATCTCTCCTCCGGCCCGTACCCCTCCCAGTCCACGAGGTACTGAAGGCCCCTCGCCCGACGTCTCGAATCCAAAATGGATCGAACAGAATACGCCGGGACCCCCTCGATGTCTAGAGGAGGTGGAGGAACTTCACGCACTTCAGCCTCCTGGAGCGGGCCAGCCACCACCGGCCTGAGGAGAGACACATGGAACGAGGGGTTAATACGGTAATTAGTGGGCAGTTGTAACCTATAACATACCTCGTTCACTCTCCTCAGGACTTTAAACGGCCCCACAAACCGCGGACCCAGCTTCCGGCAGAGCAGGCGGAGGGGCAGGTTTCGGGTCGAGAGCCAGACCCTGTCCCCTGGTGCGAACACCGGGGCCTCACTGCGGCGACGGTCTGCGCCAATTTTCTGGCGCCTTATGGCACGCTGAAGGTGGACGTGGGCTGCCTCCCAGGTTTCCTCAGCGTGCCGAAACCAATTGTCCACCGCAGGAGCCTCGGTCTGACTCTGATGCCAAGGAGCCAGAACCGGCTGATACCCTAATACACATTGAAAAGGAGTAAGGTTAGTGGAGGAGTGACGTAGCGAGTTCTGGGCCATCTCTGCCCAGGGCACGAACTTCGCCCACTCCCCCGGCCGGTCCTGGCAATAGGATCGCAGAAACCTGCCCACATCCTGGTTAACTCTCTCCACCTGCCCATTACTCTCGGGGTGAAAACCTGAGGTAAGACTAACCGAGATCCCCAGACGTTCCATGAACGCCTTCCAGACCCTTGATGTGAACTGGGGACCCCGATCAGACACTATATCCTCAGGCACCCCATAGTGCCGGAAAACGTGTGTAAACAGGGCCTCTGCAGTTTGTAAGGCCGTAGGGAGACCGGGCAAAGGGAGGAGACGACAGGACTTCGAAAACCGATCCACAACGACCAAGATCGTGGTGTAACCCTGTGAAGGTGGAAGATCAGTCAAAAAATCCACCGACAGGTGCGACCACGGCCGTTGAGGAACAGGTAAAGGTTGAAGCTTACCTCTAGGCAGGTGTCTAGGAGCCTTGCACTGGGCGCACACCGAGCAGGAGGAAACATAAATCCTCACGTCCTTAGCTAAAGTGGGCCACCAGTACCTCCCATCAAGACAGCGCATCGTCCGACCTATCCCAGGATGACCAGAGGAGGGTGACGTGTGAGCCCAATAGATCAATCGGTCGCGGACAGCAGACGGAATGTACAGACGACCAGCTGGACACTCAGGAGGAGAGGACTCTGCACGTGACGCCCGCTCAATGTCCGCGTCCAGCTCCCACACTACTGGCGCCACCAAACACGAAGCTGGGAGTATGGGAGTGGGATCCATGGACCGCTCCTCTGTGTCATACAGCCGAGACAATGCGTCTGCCTTGACGTTCTGGGAGCCTGGTCTGTAAGTAAGAGTAAACACAAAACGAGTGAAAAACATGGCCCACCTTGCCTGGCGAGGATTCATTCTCTTCGCCTGCCGGATGTACTCCAGATTGCGGTGGTCAGTCCAGATGAGAAAAGGGTGTTTAGCCCCCTCAAGCCAGTGCCTCCACACCTTCAAGGCTTCTACGACAGCTAACAGCTCTCGGTCCCCCACATCATAGTTTCGCTCCGCCGGGCTGAGCTTCTTCGAAAAGAAAGCACAGGGGCGAAGCTTCAGTGGCACACCCGAACGCTGAGAGAGCACTGCTCCTATCCCAGCTTCGGATGCGTCCACCTCTACCATGAATGGCAAAGAGGGATCCGGATGAGCCAACACAGGCGCCGAGGTAAACAGAGTCTTCAGGTGTCCAAAAGCCCTGTTCGCCTCAGCCGACCACTGCAAGCGCACCGGGCCCCCCTTTAGCAGTGAGGTAATGGGAGCCGCAACCTGACCAAAACCCCGGATAAATCTCCGGTAGTAATTGGCAAACCCCAAAAAGCGCTGCACCTCCTTTACCGTGGTTGGAGTCGGCCAATTACGCACGGCTGTAATGCGGTCGCTCTCCATTTCCACTCCTGAAGTGGAAATCCGATGCCCTAGGAAGGAGATGGATTGTTGGAAGAACAAGCATTTCTCAGCCTTGACATATAGATCATGCTCCAACAGGCGACCAAGCACCCTGCGCACCAGGGACACATGCTCGGCGCGTGTAGCGGAGTATATCAGAATATCATCTATATACACCACTACACCCTGCAGGTCCCTGAAGATCTCATCTACAAATGATTGGAAGACTGATGGAGCATTCATCAACCCATATGGCATGACCAGGTACTCATAATGACCTGAGGTGGTGCTAAATGCCGTCTTCCACTCATCACCCTTCCGAATACGCACCAGATTATACGCACTCCTGAGATCCAATTTTGTGAAGAAGCGTGCCCCGCGCATTGACTCCATAACTGTATTTATCAGAGGTAGCGGGTAACTATATTTCACCGTGATTTTATTGAGACCTCGATAATCAATGCACGGGCGTAAACCGCCATCCTTCTTCTTCACAAAAAAGAAACTCGAAGAGGCGGGTGAAATGGATGGCTGAATGAACCCCTGACGCAGGGATTCAGAGATATATGTATCCATAGCCACCGTCTCCGCTTGCGACAGGGGATACACGTGACTCCTGGGATATGCAGCGTCTACCAGGAGATCTATCGCACAATCCCCCTGTCGATGGGGTGGTAATTGAGTCGCCTTCTTTTTACAGAAGGCGAGAGCCAAATCGGCATATTCTGGAGGAATGTGCACGGTGGAGACCTGGTCTGGACTTTCCACCGTAGTAGCACCAACGGAAACCCCTAAACACCTACCTGAGCACTCTCGCGACCACCCCGTGGGGGCCCTCTGTGGCCAAGAAACAGTGGGGTTATGACACGCTAACCAGGGTAGACCTAGCACTACAGAATACGCAGGGGAATCAATAAGAAAAAGACTAATCTTCTCCTTGTGACCCTCCTGCGTTATCATATTCAACGGTGCGGTGACCTCCCTGATAAAACCTGACCCTAATGGTGTACTATCTAAGGCATGAATAGGGAAAGGCATATCCACAGACACAATAGGGATCCCTAAACTATGAGCTAAATTTTTATTAATGAAATTTCCAGCCGCGCCTGAATCTACTAGCGCCTTATACTGGGAATGCAGGGAAAAATCCGGAAAAGTGACAGAGACAAACATAAGTGCAACAGAGGGCTCTGGATGAGAATGGTGCCTACTCACCTGGGGTGATGCCAGAGTGCCCTGCCTGCCTTCTCTATTCCCAGAGGAACCAACCCGGCACCGACCAGCAGTGTGATCTCTGCGACCATAGATGGTGCTCGAGCGGGAACCCCCTCCGGTCTCCCGGCGCACCGTCCCTCCCAATTCCATTGGTTCGGGAGAGAGGGTGCGGGAGGATGGAACAACCAGACCCTGATCTAGACGTCCACGAGTAGCCAGCATGTTGTCCAGCCTGATGGACATGTCCACCAGCTGGTCGAAGTTGAGGGTGGTGTCTCTACAGGCCAGCTCCCGACGGACGTCCTCGCGTAGGCTACAACGGTAATGGTCGATCAGGGCCCTGTCGCTCCATCCAGCGCCGGCAGCCAAGGTCCTAAACTCCAAAGCAAACTCCTGGGCACTCCTCGTCTCCTGCCTCTGATGATAGAGGAGCTCACCCGCCGTTTTTCCTTCGGGAGGATGGTCGAATACTCTCCTGAAATAAAGGGTGAACTCCTCAAAATGGTCCAACGCCGCATTCTCCTCTCTACACACAGCGCTGGCCCACTCCCGTGCTTTCCCGGTGAGGCAGGAGACGAGGGCGGAACTCTTCTCCCGGTCGGATGGTACTGGGGAGACCGTGGCCAGATATAAGTTCAGTTTAAGGAGGAAACCCTGGCAGCCGGCAGTATCTCCGTTGTAACCCGTGGGTAGGGGTAAACGGATTTTGTTAGGTTCAGGTGGGGAAAACGCGTTAAAGGTAAATCCCAGTTGTGGCAGTGGAGGCGCTGGAGAAACTCCCTGTCTCTCCCAGCGATCCATATTCTGGACAATGCGATCCATGACGGCGCTCAAACAGTCAATCTCCTTCGCTTGTTCCATAACGCGCTTTTCCACCTCCATGGGCGTCGTGTCCTCTCCTGCTGACTTCATATATATTTGGTCAGAGATTCTGTCACAGTTGCGTGTATAAGTGGCAGGGAAGTCAGGCGCAGGAGAGTCAAATAGAGTGTAGAATGGAGTTTTTTAATTATAGTCCCAGTAATCTGCTCCATAACACTCATAAGAAAACATAAAACAAATATGGGTACGATGACCCGTCGCACACCTATACACCATAAATACAACACTTGACAAATAACAATCTCTGACAAAGACATGAGGGGAAACAGAGGGTTAAATACACAATAGGTAATGGATGGGATTGAAAACAGGTGTGTGGGAAGACAAGACAAAACCAATGGAAAATGAAAAATGGATCGATGATGGCTAGAAGACCGGTGACGTCGACCGCCGAACACCGCCCGAACAAGGAGAGGCAACGACTTCGGCAGAAGTCGTGACACACCATAGTTCTTCAACCTCTTTATGTTCCTGTTCCAGGCTGGAGTTTCCAGATGGGCTCTGCGTACCAGTTCCACAGCTGGCGTGTCTTTGTGTTGGTGTGTGCCTTTCCCTCTGTGGCAGCCATCTCTGCCCTCACCACAATGCCCGAGAGCCCACGCTTCTTCCTGGAGGTCAGTCCACCAACCACCAATGAAAATATAACAAAAATCATAGTAGCTACCCAAGGCATTGTTTATCATCTTGGGTTTAACTTGGGACTTACTGCTGTGTTTGAATATCATGACACCTACAGTAGCTACCGTCAACATACAGCTGCTGGGATCCTGATTATCCTGACAAATATACTATAATGAGTTCCTATTTATTTAGCTATTCATTAGACAAATGTGTCTGTCTTGTCTGTTGTAGAATGGGAAACACGATGAGGCTTGGATGATTCTGAAGCAGGTCCATGACACCAACATGAGGGCGAAGGGCTACCCAGAGAGGGTCTTCTCTGTGAGTGACACACACACACATGCACACACAGTACATCCATCCTAAACTACTATAAAAACCCTATCAGACACATCTAGTCTGTGAAGTGAAGCAGTCTTTTATTAAGAGAAAAGAAATGAGGGGACATTTTTATATTCATGAGTCATCTAGCAAATACTGTCTCTGAGCAAACACAGCCTGTCTCATACATTTACAGTAAGGAGAGCCCTTGTTCAATTTGCATGAACTTATTAGTTATTTGAGGATGAATTAAGCTTTGATAAACTTGTTTAGGGAGTAATTATGTTAAGGAAGTTAGTGTGACTGAGTTGTGTTGTTGCCCCTAGGTGACCACTATCAAGACAGTTAAGCAGATGGATGAGCTGGTGGACATGGGAGAGGGCACCGCCTGGCACCAGAGATGGAGGATGAAGCTGGCTGACCTGTTCAACCAGGTAACATACTCTACCTTAATAACCTGTTCAACTAGGTAACATACTCTACCTTAATAACCTGTTCAACTAGGTAACATACTCTACCTTAATAACCTGTTCAACTAGGTAACATACTCTACCTTAATAACCTGTTCAACCAGGTAACATACTCTACCTTAACCTGTTCAACCAGGTAACATACTCTACCTTAATAACCTGTTCAACCAGGTAACATACTCTACCTTAACCTGTTCAAGCAGGTAACATACTCTACCTTAACCTGTTCAACCAGGTAACATACTCTACCTTAATAACCTGTTCAACCAGGTAACATACTCTACCGTAACCTGTTCAACCAGGTAACATACTCTACCTTAATAACCTGTTCAACCAGGTAACATACTCTACCTTAACCTGTCCAACCAGGTAACATACTCTACCTTAACCTGTTCAACTAGGTAACATACTCTACCTTAATAACCTGTTCAACCAGGTAACATACTCTACCTTAACCTGTTCAAGCAGGTAACATACTCTACCTTAACCTGTTCAACCAGGTAACATACTCTACCTTAATAACCTGTTCAACCAGGTAACATACTCTACCGTAACCTGTTCAACCAGGTAACATACTCTACCTTAATAACCTGTTCAACCAGGTAACATACTCTACCTTAACCTGTTCAACCAGGTAACATACTCTACCGTAACCTGTTCAACCAGGTAACATACTCTACCTTAACCTGTTCAACCAGGTAACATACTCTACCTTAATAACCTGTTCAACCAGGTAACATACTCTACCGTAACCTGTTCAACCAGGTAACATACTCTACCTTAATAACCTGTTCAACCAGGTAACATACTCTACCTTAATAACCTGTTCAACCAGGTAACATACTCTACCTTAACCTGTTCAACCAGGTAACATACTCTACCTTAACCTGTTCAACCAGGTAACATACTCTACCTTAACCTGTTCAACCAGGTAACATACTCTACCTTAACCTGTTCAACCAGGTAACATACTCTACCTTAATAACCTGTTCAACCAGGTAACATACTCTACCTTAACCTGTTCAACCAGGTAACATACTCTACCTTAACCTGTTCAACCAGGTAACACACTCTACCTTAATAACCTGTTCAACCAGGTAACATACTCTACCTTAACCTGTTCAACCAGGTAACATACTCTACCGTAACCTGTTCAACCAGGTAACATACTCTACCTTAATAACCTGTTCAACCAGGTAACATACTCTACCTTAACCTGTTCAACCAGGTAACATACTCTACCTTAATAACCTGTTCAACCAGGTAACATACTCTACCTTAACCTGTTCAACCAGGTAACATACTCTACCTTAACCTGTTCAACCAGTTAATATACTCTACCTTAACCTGTTCAACCAGGTAACATACTCTACCTTAACCTGTTCAACCAGGTAACATACTCTACCTTAACCTGTTCAACCAGTTAACATACTCTACCTTAACCTGTTCAACCAGGTAACATACTCTACCTTAACCTGTTCAACCAGGTAACATACTCTACCTTAACCTGTTCAACCAGGTAACATACTCTACCTTAACCTGTTCAACCAGGTAACATACTCTACCTTAATAACCAGTTCAACCAGGTAACATACTCTACCTTAATAACCTGTTCAACCAGGTAACATACTCTACCTTAATAACCTGTTCAACCAGGTAACATACTCTACCTTAACCTGTTCAACCAGGTAACATACTCTACCTTAACCTGTTCAACCAGGTAACATACTCTACCTTAACCTGTCCAACCAGGTAACATACTCTACCTTAACCTGTTCAACTAGGTAACACACTCTACCGTAACCTGTTCAACTAGGTAACATACTCTTCCTTAACCTGTTCAACCAGGTAACATACTCTACCTTAATAACCTGTTGAACCAGGTAACATACTCTACCTTAATAACCTGTTGAACCAGGTAACATACTCTACCTTTACCTGTTCAACCAGGTAACATACTCTACCTTAATAACCTGTTCAACCAGGTAACATACTCTACCGTAACCTGTTCAACCAGGTAACATACTCTACCTTAATAACCTGTTCAACCAGGTAACATACTCTACCTTAACCTGTTCAACCAGTTAACATACTCTACCTTAACCTGTTCAACCAGGTAATATACTCTACCTTAACCTGTTCAACCAGGTAACATACTCTACCTTAACCTGTTCAACCAGTTAACATACTCTACCTTAACCTGTTCAACCAGGTAACATACTCTACCTTAACCTGTTCAACCAGGTAACATACTCTACCTTAACCTGTTCAACCAGGTAACATACTCTACCTTAATAACCTGTTCAACCAGGTAACATACTCTACCTTAATAACATGTTCAACCAGGTAACATACTCTACCTTAATAACCTGTTCAACCAGGTAACATACTCTACCTTAACCTGTTCAACCAGGTAACATACTCTACCTTAATAACCTGTTCAACCAGGTAACATACTCTACCTTAACCTGTTCAACCAGGTAACATACTCTACCTTAATAACCTGTTCAACCAGGTAACATACTCTACCTTAACCTGTCCAACCAGGTAACATACTCTACCTTAACCTGTTCAACTAGGTAACACACTCTACCGTATCCTGTTCAACTAGGTAACATACTCTTCCTTAACCTGTTCAACCAGGTAACATACTCTACCTTAATAACCTGTTGAACCAGGTAACATACTCTACCTTAATAACCTGTTGAACCAGGTAACATACTCTACCGTAACCTGTTCAACCAGGTAACATACTCTACCTTAACAACCTGTTCAACCAGGTAACATACTCTACCTTAACCTGTTCAACCAGTTAACATACTCTACCTTAACCTGTTCAACCAGGTAATATACTCTACCTTAACCTGTTCAACCATGTAACATACTCTACCTTAACCTGTTCAACCAGTTAACATGCTCTACCTTAACCTGTTCAACCAGGTAACATACTCTACCTTAACCTGTTCAACCAGGTAACATACTCTACCTTAACCTGTTCAACCAGGTAACATACTCTACCTTAATAACCTGTTCAACCAGGTAACATACTCTACCTTAATAACATGTTCAACCAGGTAACATACTCTACCTTAATAACCTGTTCAACCAGGTAACATACTCTACCTTAACCTGTTCAACCAGGTAACATACTCTACCTTAATAACCTGTTCAACCAGGTAACATACTCTACCTTAACCTGTTCAACCAGGTAACATGCTCTACCTTAATAACCTGTTCAACCAGGTAACATACTCTACCTTAATAACCTGTTCAACCAGGTAACATACTCTACCTTAACCTGTTCAACCAGGTAACATACTCTACCTTAACCTGTTCAACCAGTTAACATACTCTACCTTAACCTGTTCAACCAGGTAACATACTCTACCTTAACCTGTTCAACCAGGTAATATACTCTACCTTAACCTGTTCAACTAGGTAACATACTCTACCTTAACCTGTTCAACCAGGTAACACACTCTACCTTAACCTGTTCAACCAGGTAACACACTCTACCTTAATAACCTGTTCAACCAGGTAACATACTCTACCTTAACCTATTCAACCAGGTAAAATACTCTACCTTAATAACCTGTTCAACCAGGTAACATACTCTACCTTAATAACCTGTTCAACCAGGTAACATACTCTACCTTAACCTGTTCAACCAGGTAACACACTCTACCTTAATAACCTGTTCAATCAGGTAACATACTCTACCTTAACCTATTCAACCAGGTAACATACTCTACCTTAATAACCTGTTCAACCAGGTAACATACTCTACTTTAATAACCTGTTCAACCAGGTAACATACTCTACCTTAACCTGTTCAACCAGGTAACATACTCTACCTTAATAACCTGTTCAACCAGGTAACATACTCTACCTTAATAACCTGTTCAACCAGGTAACATACTCTACCTTAACCTGTTCAACCAGGTAACATACTCTACCTTAATAACCTGTTCAACCAGGTAACATACTCTACCTTAACCTGTTCAACCAGGTAACATACTCTACCTTAACCTGTTCAACCAGGTAACATACTCTACCTTAACCTGTTCAACCAGGTAACATACTCTACCTTAATAACCTGTTCAACCAGGTAACATACTCTACCTTAACCTGTTCAACCAGTTACATACTCTACCGTAACCTGTTCAACCAGGTAACATACTCTACCTTAATAACCTGTTCAACCAGGTAACATACTCTACCTTAACCTGTTCAACCAGTTAACATACTCTACCTTAACCTGTTCAACCAGGTAACATACTCTACCTTAACCTGTTCAACCAGGTAACATACTCTACCTTAACCTGTTCAACCAGTTAACATACTCTACCTTAACCTGTTCAACCAGGTAACATACTCTACCTTAATAACCTGTTCAACCAGGTAACATACTCTACCTTAATAACCTGTTCAACCAGGTAACATACTCTACCTTAATAACCTGTTCAACCAGGTAACATACTCTACCTTAACCTGTTCAACCAGGTAACATACTCTACCTTAACCTGTTCAACCAGGTAACATACTCTACCTTAACCTGTTCAACCAGGTAACATACTCTACCTTAACCTGTTCAACCAGGTAACATACTCTACCTTAACCTGTTCAACCAGGTAACATACTCTACCTTAACCTGTTCAACCAGGTAACATACTCTACCTTAATAACCTGTTCAACCAGGTAACATACTCTACCTTAACCTGTTCAACCAGTTAACATACTCTACCGTAACCTGTTCAACCAGGTAACATACTCTACCTTAATAACCTGTTCAACCAGGTAACATACTCTACCTTAACCTGTTCAACCAGTTAACATACTCTACCTTAACCTGTTCAACCAGGTAACATACTCTACCTTAACCTGTTCAACCAGGTAACATACTCTACCTTAACCTGTTCAACCAGTTAACATACTCTACCTTAATAACCTGTTCAACCAGGTAACATGCTCTACCTTAATAACCTGTTCAACCAGGTAACATACTCTACCTTAATAACCTGTTCAACCAGGTAACATACTCTTCCATAACCTGTTCAACCAGGTAACATACTCTACCGTAACCTGTTCAACCAGGTAACATACTCTACCTTAATAACCTGTTCAACCAGGTAACATACTCTACCTTAACCTGTTCAACCAGCTAACATACTCTACCTTAACCTGTTCAACCAGGTAACATACTCTACCTTAACCTGTTCAACCAGGTAACATACTCTACCTTAACCTGTTCAACCAGTTAACATACTCTACCTTAACCTGTTCAACCAGGTAGCATACTCTACCTTTATAACCTGTTCAACCAGGTAACATACTCTACCTTAATAACCTGTTCAACCAGGTAACATACTCTACCTTAATAACCTGTTCAACCAGGTAACATACTCTACCTTAATAACCTGTTCAACCAGGTAACATACTCTACCTTAACCTGTTCAACCAGGTAACATACTCTACCTTAACCTGTTCAACCAGGTAACATACTCTACCTTAACCTGTTCAACCAGGTAACATACTCTACCTTAACCTGTTCAACCAGGTAACACACTCTACCTTAATAACCTGTTCAACCAGGTAACATACTCTACCTTAATAACCTGTTCAACCAGGTAACATACTCTACCTTAATAACCTGTTCAACCAGGTAACATACTCTACCTTAACCTGTTCAACCAGTTAACATACTCTACCTTAACCTGTTCAACCAGGTAACATACTCTACCTTAACCTGTTCAACCAGGTAACATACTCTACCTTAATAACCTGTTCAACCAGGTAACATACTCTACCTTAATAACCTGTTCAACCAGGTAACATACTCTACCTTAATAACCTGTTCAACCAGGTAACATACTCTACCTTAATAACCTGTTCAACCAGGTAACATACTCTACCTTAATAACCTGTTCAACCAGGTAACATACTCTACCTTAACCTGTTCAACCAGTTAACATACTCTACCTTACCCTGTTCAACCAGGTAACATACTCTACCTTAATAACCTGTTCAACCAGGTAATATACTCTACCTTAACCTGTTCAACTAGGTAACATACTCTACCTTAACCTGTTCAACCAGGTAACAAACTCTACCTTAACCTGTTCAACCAGGTAACATACTCTACCTTAACCTGTTCAACCAGTTAACATACTCTACCTTAACCTGTTCAACCAGGTAACATACTCTACCTTAACCTATTCAACCAGGTAAAATACTCTACCTTAATAACCTGTTCAACCAGGTAACATACTCTACCTTAATAACCTGTTCAACCAGGTAACATACTCTACCTTAACCTGTTCAACCAGGTAACACACTCTACCTTAATAACCTGTTCAATCAGGTAACATACTCTACCTTAACCTATTCAACCAGGTAACATACTCTACCTTAATAACCTGTTCAACCAGGTAACATACTCTACTTTAATAACCTGTTCAACCAGGTAACATACTCTACCTTAACCTGTTCAACCAGGTAACATACTCTACCTTAACCTGTTCAACCAGGTAACATACTCTACCTTAATAACCTGTTCAACCAGGTAACATACTCTACCTTAATAACCTGTTCAACCAGGTAACATACTCTACCTTAACCTGTTCAACCAGGTAACATACTCTACCTTAATAACCTGTTCAACCAGGTAACATACTCTACCTTAATAACCTGTTCAACCAGGTAACATACTCTACCTTAACCTGTTCAACCAGGTAACATACTCTACCTTAACCTGTCCAACCAGGTAACATACTCTACCTTAACCTGTTCAACCAGTTAACATACTCTACCTTAATAACCTGTTCAACTAGGTAACATACTCTACCTTAATAACCTGTTCAACCAGGTAACATACTCTACCTTAACCTGTTCAACCAGGTAACATACTCTACCTTAATAACCTGTTCAACCAGGTAACATACTCTACCTTAACCTGTTCAACCAGTTAACATACTCTACCTTAACCTGTTCAACCAGGTAACATACTCTACCTTAACCTGTTCAACCAGTTAACATACTCTACCTTAACCTGTTCAACCAGGTAACATACTCTACCTTAACCTGTTCAACCAGGTAACACACTCTACCTTAACCTGTTCAACCAGGTAACACACTCTACCTTAATAACCTGTTCAACCAGGTAACATACTCTACCTTAACCTGTTCAACCTGTTAACATACTCTACCTTAACCTGATCAACCAGGTAACACACTCTACCTTAATAACCTGTTCAACCAGGTAACATACTCTACCTTAACCTATTCAACCAGGTAAAATACTCTACCTTAATAACCTGTTCAACCAGGTAACATACTCTACCTTAATAACCTGTTCAACCAGGTAACATACTCTACCTTAACTGTTCAACCAGGGTAACACCTCTACCTTAATAACCTGTTCAATCAGGTAACATACTCTACCTTAACCTATTCAACAGGTAACATACTCTACCTTAATAACCTGTTCAACCAGGTTAACATACTCTACTTTATACCTGTTCAACCAGGTACCATACTCTACCTTAACCTGTTCAACCAGGTAACATACTCTACCTTAACCTGTTCAACCAGGTAACATACTCTACCTTAATAACCTGTTCAACCAGGTAACATACTCTACCTTAATAACCTGTTCAACCAGAGTAACATACTCTACCTTAACCTGTGTCAACCAGGTAACATACTCTACCTTAATAACCTGTTCAACCAGTAACATACTCTACCTTAATAACCTGTTTCACCCGGTACCATACTCCTACTTAACCTGTTCCAACCAGGTAACATACTCCTACCTTAACCTGTCCAACCAGGTAAACATTACTCCTTACCCTTAAACCTGTTTCAACCAGTTAACATACTCTACCTTAATAACCTGTTCAACTAGTAACATACTCTACCTTAATAACCTGTTTCAACCAGGTAACATACTCTACCTTAACCTGTTCAACCAGGTAACATACTCTACCTTAACCTGTCCAACCAGGTAACATACTCTACCTTAACCTTTCAACCAGTTAACATACTCTACCTTAATAACCTGTTCAACTAGGTAACATACTCTACCTTAATAACCTGTTCAACCAGGTAACATACTCTACCTTAACCTGTTCAACCAGGTAACATACTCTACCTTAATAACCTGTTCAACCAGGTAACATACTCTACCTTAACCTGTTCAACCAGTTAACATACTCTACCTTAACCTGTTCAACCAGGTAACATACTCTACCTTAACCTGTTCAACCAGTTAACATACTCTACCTTAACCTGTTCAACCAGGTAACATACTCTACCTTAACCTGTTCAACCAGGTAAACACTCTACCTTACCTGTTCAACCAGGTAACACACTCTACCTTAATAACCTGTTCAACCAGGTAACATACTCTACCTTAACCTGTTCAACCTGTTAACATACTCTACCTTAACCTGATCAACCAGGTAACACACTCTACCTTAATAACCTGTTCAACCAGGTACACAACTCCTACCGTAATAACCTGTTCAACCAGGTAACATACTCACCTTAACCTTTTCAACCAGGTAAAATACTCTACCTTAATAACCTGTTCAACCAGGTAACATACTCTAACCTTAATAACCTGTTCAACCAGGTAACATACTCTACCCTAACCTTTCAACAGGTAACACACTCTACCTTAATAACCTGTTCAAATCAGGTAACATACTCTACCTAACCTGTTCAACCAGGTAACACACTCTACCTTATAACCTGTTCAACCAGGTAACATACTCTACCTTAATAACCTGTTCAACCAGGTAACATACTCTACCTTAATAACCTGTTCAACCAGGAACATACTCTACCTTAACCTGTTCAACCAGGTAACATACTCTACCTTAACCTGTTCAACCAGGTAACATACTCTACCTTAACCTATTCAACCAGGTAACATACTCTACCTTAACCTGTTCAACCAGTACATACTCTACCTAACCTGGTCAACCAGTTAACATACTCTACCTTAACCTGTTCAACCAGGTAACATACTCTACCTTAACCTGTTCAACCAGGTGACATACTCTACCTTAACCTGTTCAACCAGTTAACATACTCTACCTTAACCTGTTCAACCAGGTAGCATACTCTACCTTTATAACCTGTTCAACCAGGTAACATACTCTACCTTAATAACCTGTTCAACCAGTTAACATACTCTACCTTAATAACCTGTTCAACCAGGTAACATACTCTACCTTAATAACTGTTCAACCAGGTAACATACTCTACCTTTACCTGTTCAATAAACCAGGTAACATACTCTACCTTAACCTGTTCAAACCAGGTAACATACTCTACCTTAACCTGTTCACCAGGTAACATACTCTACCTTAACCTGTTCAACCAGGTAACATACTCTACCTTAACCTGTTCAACCAGGTAACATACTCTACCTTAACCTGTTCAACCAGGTAACATACTCTACTTAATAACCTGTTCAACCAGGTAAAATACTCTACCTTAACCTGTTCAACCAGGTAACATACTCTACCTTAACCTGTTCAACCAGGTAACATACTCTACCTTAACCTGTCCAACCAGGTAACACACTCTACCTTAACCTGTTCAACCAGTTAACATACTCTACCTTAATAACCTGTTCAACTAGGTAACATACTCTACCTTAATAACCTGTTCAACCAGGTAACATACTCTACCTTAACCTGTTCAACCAGGTAACATACTCTACCTTAATAACCTGTTCAACCAGGTAACATACTCTACCTTAACCTGTTCAACCAGTTAACATACTCTACCTTAACCTGTTCAACCAGGTAACATACTCTACCTTAACCTGTTCAACCAGTTAACATACTCTACCTTAACCTGTTCAACCAGGTAACATACTCTACCTTAACCTGTTCAACCAGGTAACACACTCTACCTTAACCTGTTCAACCAGGTAACACACTCTACCTTAATAACCTGTTCAACCAGGTAACATACTCTACCTTAACCTGTTCAACCTGTTAACATACTCTACCTTAACCTGATCAACCAGGTAACACACTCTACCTTAACCTGTTCAACCAGGTAACACACTCTTCCTTAATAACCTGTTCAACCAGGTAACATACTCTACCTTAACCTATTCAACCAGGTAAAATACTCTACCTTAATAACCTGTTCAACCAGGTAACATACTCTACCTTAATAACCTGTTCAACCAGGTAACATACTCTACCTTAACCTGTTCAACCAGGTAACACACTCTACCTTAATAACCTGTTCAATCAGGTAACATACTCTACCTTAATAACCTGTTCAACCAGGTAACATACTCTACCTTAATAACCTGTTCAACCAGGTAACATACTCTACCTTAACCTGTTCAACCAGGTAACATACTCTACCTTAACCTGTTCAACCAGGTAACATACTCTACCTTAACCTGTTCAACCAGGTAACATACTCTACCTTAACCTGTTCAACCAGGTAACACACTCTACCTTAATAACCTGTTCAACCAGGTAACATACTCTACCTTAATAACCTGTTCAACCAGGTAACATACTCTACCTTAATAACCTGTTCAACCAGGTAACATACTCTACCTTAACCTGTTCAACCAGGTAACATACTCTACCTTAATAACCTGTTCAACCAGGTAACATACTCTACCTTAACCTGTTCAACCAGGTAACACACTCTACCTTAATAACCTGTTCAATCAGGTAACATACTCTACCTTAACCTATTCAACCAGGTAACATACTCTACCTTAATAACCTGTTCAACCAGGTAACATACTCTACTTTAATAACCTGTTCAACCAGGTAACATACTCTACCTTAACCTGTTCAACCAGGTAACATACTCTACCTTAATAACCTGTTCAACCAGGTAACATACTCTACCTTAATAACCTGTTCAACCAGGTAACATACTCTACCTTAACCTGTTCAACCAGGTAACATACTCTACCTTAATAACCTGTTCAACCAGGTAACATACTCTACCTTAATAACCTGTTCAACCAGGTAACATACTCTACCTTAACCTGTTCAACCAGTTAACATACTCTACCTTAATAACCTGTTCAACTAGGTAACATACTCTACCTTAATAACCTGTTCAACCAGGTAACATACTCTACCTTAACCTGTTCAACCAGGTAACATACTCTACCTTAATAACCTGTTCAACCAGGTAACATACTCTACCTTAACCTGTTCAACCAGTTAACATACTCTACCTTAACCTGTTCAACCAGGTAACATACTCTACCGTAACCTGTTCAACCAGTTAACATACTCTACCTTAACCTGTTCAACCAGGTAACATACTCTACCTTAACCTGTTCAACCAGGTAACACACTCTACCTTAACCTGTTCAACCAGGTAACACACTCTAACTTAATAACCTGTTCAACCAGGTAACATACTCTACCTTAACCTGTTCAACCTGGTAACATACTCTACCTTAACCTGATCAACCAGGTAACACACTCTACCTTAACCTGTTCAACCAGGTAACACACTCTACCTTAATAACCTGTTCAACCAGGTAACATACTCAACCTTAACCTATTCAACCAGGTAAAATACTCTACCTTAATAACCTGTTCAACCAGGTAACATACTCTACCTTAATAACCTGTTCAACCAGGTAACATACTCTACCTTAACCTGTTCAACCAGGTAACACACTCTACCATAATAACCTGTTCAATCAGGTAACATACTCTACCTTAACCTGTTCAACCAGGTAACACACTCTACCTTAATAACCTGTTCAACCAGGTAACATACTCTACCTTAATAACCTGTTCAACCAGGTAACATACTCTACCTTAATAACCTGTTCAACCAGGTAACATACTCTACCTTAACCTGTTCAACCAGGTAACATACTCTACCTTAACCTGTTCAACCAGGTAACATACTCTACCTTAACCTATTCAACCAGGTAACATACTCTACCTTAACCTGTTCAACCAGGTAACATACTCTACCTTAACCTGTTCAACCAGTTAACATACTCTACCTTAACCTGTTCAACCAGGTAACATACTCTACCTTAACCTGTTCAACCAGGTGACATACTCTACCTTAACCTGTTCAACCAGTTAACATACTCTACCTTAACCTGTTCAACCAGGTAGCATACTCTACCTTTATAACCTGTTCAACCAGGTAACATACTCTACCTTAATAACCTGTTCAACCAGGTAACATACTCTACCTTAATAACCTGTTCAACCAGGTAACATACTCTACCTTAATAACCTGTTCAACCAGGTAACATACTCTACCTTTACCTGTTCAACCAGGTAACATACTCTACCTTAACCTGTTCAACCAGGTAACATACTCTACCTTAACCTGTTCAACCAGGTAACATACTCTACCTTAACCTGTTCAACCAGGTAACATACTCTACCTTAACCTGTTCAACCAGGTAACATACTCTACCTTAACCTGTTCAACCAGGTAACATACTCTACCTTAATAACCTGTTCAACCAGGTAACATACTCTACCTTAATAACCTGTTCAACCAGGTAACATACTCTACCTTAACCTGTTCAACCAGGTAACATACTCTACCTTAACCTGTTCAACCAGGTAACATACTCTACCTTAACCTGTCCAACCAGGTAACACACTCTACCTTAACCTGTTCAACCAGTTAACATACTCTACCTTAATAACCTGTTCAACTAGGTAACATACTCTACCTTAATAACCTGTTCAACCAGGTAACATACTCTACCTTAACCTGTTCAACCAGGTAACATACTCTACCTTAATAACCTGTTCAACCAGGTAACATACTCTACCTTAACCTGTTCAACCAGTTAACATACTCTACCTTAACCTGTTCAACCAGGTAACATACTCTACCTTAACCTGTTCAACCAGTTAACATACTCTACCTTAACCTGTTCAACCAGGTAACATACTCTACCTTAACCTGTTCAACCAGGTAACACACTCTACCTTAACCTGTTCAACCAGGTAACACACTCTACCTTAATAACCTGTTCAACCAGGTAACATACTCTACCTTAACCTGTTCAACCTGGTAACATACTCTACCTTAACCTGATCAACCAGGTAACACACTCTACCTTAACCTGTTCAACCAGGTAACACACTCTACCTTAATAACCTGTTCAACCAGGTAACATACTCTACCTTAACCTATTCAACCAGGTAAAATACTCTACCTTAATAACCTGTTCAACCAGGTAACATACTCTACCTTAATAACCTGTTCAACCAGGTAACATACTCTACCTTAATAACCTGTTCAACCAGGTAACATACTCTACCTTAACCTGTTCAACCAGGTAACATACTCTACCTTAACCTGTTCAACCAGGTAACCTACTCTACCTTAACCTGTTCAACCAGGTAACATACTCTACCTTAACCTGTTCAACCAGGTAACACACTCTACCTTAATAACCTGTTCAACCAGGTAACATACTCTACCTTAATAACCTGTTCAACCAGGTAACATACTCTACCTTAATAACCTGTTCAACCAGGTAACATACTCTACATTAACCTGTTCAACCAGGTAACATACTCTACCTTAATAACCTGTTCAACCAGGTAACATACTCTACCTTAACCTGTTCAACCAGGTAACACACTCTACCTTAATAACCTGTTCAATCAGGTAACATACTCTACCTTAACCTATTCAACCAGGTAACATACTCTACCTTAATAACCTGTTCAACCAGGTAACATACTCTACTTTAATAACCTGTTCAACCAGGTAACATACTCTACCTTAACCTGTTCAACCAGGTAACATACTCTACCTTAATAACCTGTTCAACCAGGTAACATACTCTACCTTAATAACCTGTTCAACCAGGTAACATACTCTACCTTAACCTGTTCAACCAGGTAACATACTCTACCTTAATAACCTGTTCAACCAGGTAACATACTCTACCTTAATAACCTGTTCAACCAGGTAACATACTCTACCTTAACCTGTTCAACCAGTTAACATACTCTACCTTAATAACCTGTTCAACTAGGTAACATACTCTACCTTAATAACCTGTTCAACCAGGTAACATACTCTACCTTAACCTGTTCAACCAGGTAACATACTCTACCTTAATAACCTGTTCAACCAGGTAACATACTCTACCTTAACCTGTTCAACCAGTTAACATACTCTACCTTAACCTGTTCAACCAGGTAACATACTCTACCGTAACCTGTTCAACCAGTTAACATACTCTACCTTAACCTGTTCAACCAGGTAACATACTCTACCTTAACCTGTTCAACCAGGTAACACACTCTACCTTAACCTGTTCAACCAGGTAACACACTCTAACTTAATAACCTGTTCAACCAGGTAACATACTCTACCTTAACCTGTTCAACCTGGTAACATACTCTACCTTAACCTGATCAACCAGGTAACACACTCTACCTTAACCTGTTCAACCAGGTAACACACTCTACCTTAATAACCTGTTCAACCAGGTAACATACTCAACCTTAACCTATTCAACCAGGTAAAATACTCTACCTTAATAACCTGTTCAACCAGGTAACATACTCTACCTTAATAACCTGTTCAACCAGGTAACATACTCTACCTTAACCTGTTCAACCAGGTAACACACTCTACCTTAATAACCTGTTCAATCAGGTAACATACTCTACCTTAACCTGTTCAACCAGGTAACACACTCTACCTTAATAACCTGTTCAACCAGGTAACATACTCTACCTTAATAACCTGTTCAACCAGGTAACATACTCTACCTTAATAACCTGTTCAACCAGGTAACATACTCTACCTTAACCTGTTCAACCAGGTAACATACTCTACCTTAACCTGTTCAACCAGGTAACATACTCTACCTTAACCTATTCAACCAGGTAACATACTCTACCTTAACCTGTTCAACCAGGTAACATACTCTACCTTAACCTGTTCAACCAGTTAACATACTCTACCTTAACCTGTTCAACCAGGTAACATACTCTACCTTAACCTGTTCAACCAGGTGACATACTCTACCTTAACCTGTTCAACCAGTTAACATACTCTACCTTAACCTGTTCAACCAGGTAGCATACTCTACCTTTATAACCTGTTCAACCAGGTAACATACTCTACCTTAATAACCTGTTCAACCAGGTAACATACTCTACCTTAATAACCTGTTCAACCAGGTAACATACTCTACCTTAATAACCTGTTCAACCAGGTAACATACTCTACCTTTACCTGTTCAACCAGGTAACATACTCTACCTTAACCTGTTCAACCAGGTAACATACTCTACCTTAACCTGTTCAACCAGGTAACATACTCTACCTTAACCTGTTCAACCAGGTAACATACTCTACCTTAACCTGTTCAACCAGGTAACATACTCTACCTTAACCTGTTCAACCAGGTAACATACTCTACCTTAATAACCTGTTCAACCAGGTAACATACTCTACCTTAATAACCTGTTCAACCAGGTAACATACTCTACCTTAACCTGTTCAACCAGGTAACATACTCTACCTTAACCTGTTCAACCAGGTAACATACTCTACCTTAACCTGTCCAACCAGGTAACACACTCTACCTTAACCTGTTCAACCAGTTAACATACTCTACCTTAATAACCTGTTCAACTAGGTAACATACTCTACCTTAATAACCTGTTCAACCAGGTAACATACTCTACCTTAACCTGTTCAACCAGGTAACATACTCTACCTTAATAACCTGTTCAACCAGGTAACATACTCTACCTTAACCTGTTCAACCAGTTAACATACTCTACCTTAACCTGTTCAACCAGGTAACATACTCTACCTTAACCTGTTCAACCAGTTAACATACTCTACCTTAACCTGTTCAACCAGGTAACATACTCTACCTTAACCTGTTCAACCAGGTAACACACTCTACCTTAACCTGTTCAACCAGGTAACACACTCTACCTTAATAACCTGTTCAACCAGGTAACATACTCTACCTTAACCTGTTCAACCTGGTAACATACTCTACCTTAACCTGATCAACCAGGTAACACACTCTACCTTAACCTGTTCAACCAGGTAACACACTCTACCTTAATAACCTGTTCAACCAGGTAACATACTCTACCTTAACCTATTCAACCAGGTAAAATACTCTACCTTAATAACCTGTTCAACCAGGTAACATACTCTACCTTAATAACCTGTTCAACCAGGTAACATACTCTACCTTAACCTGTTCAACCAGGTAACACACTCTACCTTAATAACCTGTTCAATCAGGTAACATACTCTACCTTAATAACCTGTTCAACCAGGTAACATACTCTACCTTAACCTGTTCAACCAGGTAACATACTCTACCTTAATAACCTGTTCAACCAGGTAACATACTCTACCTTAATAACCTGTTCAACCAGGTAACATACTCTACCTTAACCTGTTCAACCAGGTAACATACTCTACCTTAACCTGTTCAACCAGGTAACATACTCTACCTTAACCTATTCAACCAGGTAACATACTCTACCTTAACCTGTTCAACCAGGTAACATACTCTACCTTAACCTGTTCAACCAGGTAACATACTCTACCTTAACCTGTTCAACCAGGTAACATACTCTACCTTAACCTGTTCAACCAGGTAACATACTCTACCTTAACCTGTTCAACCAGGTAACATACTCTACCTTAACCTGTTCAACCAGGTAACATACTCTACCTTAACCTGTTCAACCAGGTAACATACTCTACCTTAACCTGTTCAACCAGTTAACATACTCTACCTTAGCCTGTTCAACCAGGTAACATACTCTACCTTAACCTGTTCAACCAGTTAACATACTCTACCTTAACCTGTTCAACCAGGTAGCATACTCTACCTTTATAACCTGTTCAACCAGGTAACATAATCTACCTTAATAACCTGTTCAACCAGGTAACATACTCTACCTTAATAACCTGTTCAACCAGGTAACATACTCTACCTTAATAACCTGTTCAACCAGGTAACATACTCTACCTTAACCTGTTCAACCAGGTAACATACTCTACCTTAACCTGTACAACCAGGTAACATACTCTACCTTAACCTGTTCAACCAGGTAACATACTCTACCTTAACCTGTTCAACCAGGTAACATACTCTACCTTAATAACCTGTTCAACCAGGTAACATACTCTACCTTAACCTGTTCAACCCGTTAACATACTCTACCGTAACCTGTTCAACCAGGTAACATACTCTACCTTAACCTGTTCAACCAGGTAACATACTCTACCTTAACCTGTTCAACCAGGTAACATACTCTACCTTAACCTGTTCAACCAGGTAACATACTCTACCTTAACCTGTTCAACCAGTTAACATACTCTACCTTAATAACCTGTTCAACCAGGTAACATGCTCTACCTTAATAACCTGTTCAACCAGGTAACATACTCTACCTTAATAACCTGTTCAACCAGGTAACATACTCTTCCATAACCTGTTCAACCAGGTAACATACTCTACCTTAACCTGTTCAACAAGGTAACACACTCTACCTTAACCTGTTCAACTAGGTAACATACTCTACCTTAATAACCTGTTCAACCAGGTAACATACTCTACCTTAATAACCTGTTCAACCAGGTAACATACTCTACCTTAACCTGTTCAACCAGGTAACATACTCTACCTTAACCTGTTCAACCAGTTAACATACTCTACCTTAATAACCTGTTCAACCAGGTAACATGCTCTACCTTAATAACCTGTTCAACCAGGTAACATACTCTACCTTAATAACCTGTTCAACCAGGTAACATACTCTTCCATAACCTGTTCAACCAGGTAACATACTCTACCTTAACCTGTTCAACAAGGTAACACACTCTACCTTAACCTGTTCAACTAGGTAACATACTCTACCTTAATAACCTGTTCAACCAGGTAACATACTCTACCTTAATAACCTGTTCAACCAGGTAACATACTCTACCTTAACCTGTTCAACCAGGTAACATACTCTACCTTAATAACCTGTTCAACCAGGTAACATACTCTACCTTAACCTGTTCAACCAGGTAACATACTCTACCTTAACCTGTTCAACTAGGTAACATACTCTACCTTAACCTGTTCAACCAGGTAACAAACTCTACCTTAACCTGTTCAACCAGGTAACATAGCATCATACTGCTAATGAACAGCTAAACCAGCGACGATTGTAATGTTTCACTTGCTCTCCTAAGGATCTTTGGTCAACTGGGGCTAAATTGAGTGAATACTTTAACAAGAATGGGAGGATTATCCTTCCTTATTCTTCTACAGTTTGAATGCTCATCATTGGTCTAACAAAAGTGTGTTATGTTCTAGCTCAAACTAAATAGTATCTGTATACCAAAAAACATGTTTTATTGTCACATACACCAGATAGGTGCAGTGAAATGTGTTGGTTTACAGGGTCAGCCATAATAGCACAGCACAGCAAATTAGGGTTAAGCACCTTGATCAATGGCAGATCGACAGATTTTTCACCTTGTTGGCTCAGGTATTCAAACCAGCAACCTTTCTATGACTGGCCCAACGCTCTAACCGCTAGGCTACTTTCCGCCTATAGTCTCTCATACCTCCCTGAATGACAATCACCACTGCTATTACTATCAAAGAGAACAGAGAAGGTTCATGTTTATATGCTCTTAACTACAGAATGAGAGACTGGAACAATTGTTTGTATATGAGCCCCCGTTGTTTATAAAGTGCCTGTGTGCAGAGATTACCTAGCTATGTTTACTAGCTGTGTTTACTAGCTGTGTTTACTAGCTGTGTTTACTAGCTGTGTTTACTAGTTGTGTTTACTAGCTGTGTTTACTAGCTGTGTTTACTAGCTGTGTTTACTAATTGTGTTTACTAGCTATGTTTACTAGCTGTGTTTACTAGCTATGTTTACTAGCTATGTTTACTAGCTGTGTTTACTAGCTGTGTTTACTAGCTGTGTTTACTAGTTGTGTTTACTAGCTGTGTTTACTAGCTGTGTTTACTAGCTGTGTTTACTAGCTGTGTTTACTAGCTATGTTTACTAGCTGTGTTTACTAGCTGTGTTTACTAGCTGTGTTTACTAGCTGTGTTTAATAGCTGTGTTTACTAGTTGTGTTTACTAGCTATGTTTACTAGCTGTGTTTACTAGTTGTGTTTACTAGCTGTGTTTACTAGCTGTGTTTACTAGCTGTGTTTACTAGCTGTGTTTACTAGCTGTGTTTACTAGCTGTGTTTACTAGCTATGTTTACTAGTTGTGTTTACTAGCTGTGTTTACTAGCTGTGCTTACTAGCTATGTTTACTAGCTGTGTTTACTAGCTGTGTTTACTAGCTGTGTTTACTAGTTGTGTTTACTAGCTGTGTTTACTAGCTGTGTTTACTAGCTGTGTTTACTAGCTGTGTTTACTGTTGGCTTGTGTGGAACGTGGAACTTTATGTTTATTTAATGCTGTTGTAGATTGTAGAGAGATTTCCTTTGAGATATATTGTTTGCGTGTGTGTGCGTTTGTGTGTGTTTGTCGGTTTGTGTGTGCGTGTGTGTGTGTGTGTGTGTGTGTGTGTGTGTGTGTGTGTGTGTGTGTGTGTGTGTGTGTGTGTGTGTGTGTGTGTGTGTGTGTGTGTGTGTGTGTGTGTGTGTGTGTGTGTGTCTGTGAACCTCCCTGTAGGTGTGGAGCAACTTCCTGGCCATATTCTCTCCTGAGTACCGCCGCACCACTCTCATGATGATGGCTGTGTGGTTCTCTATGTCGTTCAGGTAAAGTCAAGCTCCCAAAAACAGTTTTCAGGTCATTTACAGCCAAAGTCACATCCGCATAGAATGAACTGCAGGTATAATAAACTAACTTAACTTCTTGTTTAGTTTTTTTGATTATTTGTGTATTAGTATTGTATTTGCGAGGCATTCTGCTGCACTGTTGGAGCTAGAAACATAAGCCTTTCCCTGCACCTGCTATAACACCTGCAAATGTGTGTACGTGACCAATACACTTTGATTTGATTGTGTCTGACTCAAGTGAAAATGTAGTTTTACATTACTGATATTGATGATGTAGTTAGTGTCCTATCCCTTCTAAGTGGGTTATGTTAAGTGTATCATCATGATCCCTACGTCTGTCTTAACATCCATCTCCCTTCTGTCCCTCAGTTACTACGGGCTGACGGTGTGGTTCCCTGACATGATCAAGTACCTCCAGAAGCAGGAGTACTCCTCGCGCACCAAGGTCTTCATCAAGGAGAAGGTGGAGCACGTCACCTTCAACTTCACCCTGGAGAACCAGGTGCACCGCAACGGAGAGTACTTCAACAACAAGTAGGTCCTGCTTCCCTCTTCCCTCATCAGCGTTGTCATGGGAACACAGCAGGGTACCAACCCATTCATACAGTAAATAGGTCAAGGGTCAGTCAGTCATTCTGATGTTAAAACAAACTCGTTCTCTCTCCCCCTCTGTCTCTCTCTCTGTCTGTCTCCCTCTCCCCCTCTGTCTCTCTCTTTCTCTCCCTCTGTCTCTGTCTCTCTGTCAGGTTTATGAATCTGAAGATGAAGTCCATGGTGTTCGAGGATTCTCTGTTTGAGGAGTGCTACTTTGAAGACATCACCTCCAGCAACACCTTCTTCAAGAACTGCACCTTCATCGCCACCCTCTTCTACAACACAGGTCGGTTGTTTACAACTCTCTGCTGATGAGTGTTGTATCAGTGTTTGTTGGAATTATAAGTTGTGAATGTCTTGTTTTGCTTATAAGGGGTTTTCCCTTCATTAACTCGTCCAAGTACTGTAATCTCAATTGTGTTAGTGGCTTCTGTGTTTGATTGACAGATAAAATACAATTGTATACCATATTGTTGTCTAAGGAGATAAACATGTCTTATATTGTTCGTATAGGTCTTATGCATATCTTGCTACGGTGTTAGACCTCTCTTACAGAAACGGAGCCAGAAACAGAGCAGAGAATCAGCTCCAATTATATGCTTCATACAAGACAAAATGGCTCAATTACCATCACTCTACTCCCTGGCCCTGTAACATAATGAGGCAATGCAGACAGAGAGAGGTATCCTAGCAACACAGGCCCAATCCTATTTTACTTCAGCCTGCAAATTACATAACTGTCAGTCATCTCAAACTGAATGATAGATTTTTCCAAAACAAAAGCAGCCTGCACAAGAAGATGATTCATCTGTATGGCTGATGACAAAAGATGGGTAAAATTGATGAGCTTGAAGTCCTCTCGATCCATCGGCAGAATCCAATTTTATCTCTGACATTACAACGATTAGAAACCTATTATCAGTCAAACACAAGCCTATAATGGCTTAGTCTCTCTCTATCTCTGTCTCTCTCAAGACGTTATCAGAGCAGTACAATAGGGACTATCTGAACGCCTCCCTCTCGTTCTGTTAGGTGTTTGTCCGTCATTAGACTAGTCAAGCAATCACTCTGCTGCTATCAATGACATGCAGGAGCTACTCATTTTAATTTGAATTAGAAAGCCATTTCACTACTATTGTTTTATTGTTTAATCCCTCTGTGCTTTCCCGCTAAGTGCTAGAAGCTGCTAGATTGTTGCCATAGTGCAGGATGTTAACCCACTATGGGACCAACCACATGATGGATTTATACTGAGAAGTACAGCAGAGCAAAACCTAGAGGTTGGAGGTCAGAGGTTAGGCTTGGACAGTATGGACAAACCGTTCTCTCATGTACAGTAGAATAAAGAATTCAGTATTATGAATGTATTTTATTTTGTAACTCATTGAATAGGCCCTAGATATGTGAACCTTACGCCCCAGTTCATATTCTGTCATTCATCCATTAGAATGACTGTGGTTTATGGTATTGTCTTCATATATCTCACATGAACACAATATCATAATCTCAGCTGATCTCAGCTGACTTTAAAGATCCGAGCAGTACAGAATGCATTAAAGTCTATCCCTACAATGAATCGAATGAACCACAATTCTCATCAATAACCCCCCCCCTTCTCCTCTCTCTCCCCTCCTTCTCTCCCCTGCAGATCTGTTCAAGTACAGGCTGATCAACAGCAAACTGGTCAACAGCACCTTCCTGCACAACAAGGAGGGCTGCATGCTTAGCGACTTCAGCGACGAGAACAGTGCCTACATGATTTACTTTGTCAGCTTCCTGGGCACCCTGGCCGTGTTGCCTGGCAACATCGTGTCGGCGCTGCTCATGGACAAGATCGGACGCCTGCGGATGCTGGGTAATAGAGCGAGGAGAGGCGACAGTGTCGTCACGGCTACAATGGTGTCATCTGATTTTGCACCGTACTGTTGGTGCATGTCTTTGACACATAGAGATCAGCAACCATAAGAAAACAAAATGTAGTCTGCTTAATCTATGGTAGATTGGGCAGGATTTTCTGTCTCACAATGGCCAAAATGGATTCAGCAAGAATAGCAGGCATATTAGATGACATATTCATAGATTCACTCATTTTCCCTCTCTTCTCTCTCTCTCTCTCTCTCTTTCCCCTTTCCCCCTCCCTCTCTCGACCCCTCCTTACCCTCTATCTCCCTCCCTTTCCCTCCCTCCCCATCTCTTTCCCTCCTCTCCTCTCACTCTTCAGCGGGCTCCAGTGTGATCTCTTGTGTCAGCTGTTTCTTCCTGTCGTTCGGCAACAGCGAGTCGGCCATGATCGCTCTGCTCTGTCTGTTCGGGGGCATCAGCATCGCCTCCTGGAATGCCCTGGACGTGCTGACGGTGGAGCTCTACCCCTCTGACAAGAGGTAGGAAACCCCAACCAGAGAGCCACACCAAAACCTTGGCACTGTGGAAGGTTGTAGCTTCCAGGGTGTACTGGCAAAAGTGGTGCCTTGATGTGATTGGTTACACTAGATGGAGGAAAATGGAGGTTGTAGTACTGTGTAAGAGCATTGGTGGTAGTGGTGTGTGAGACTGGGTGGGAATCCTTACTGCCACCCCATGGCTGAGTGAACACTGCACTGCCTCAACCAACATATACAAAAAAATCATAATCTGTATCCCAGTAAACTGGGTTGACGGAAACATTTCTGGCCATTTCAAAACTCTGAGATCTCATCATAGCAGACTGGCTGTTCATTATTATCAACGGGGTTCGAGCCCTGAATGCTGATTGGCTGTCAGACGTGGTATATCAGACCGTATACCATGGGTATGACAAAACATTTATTTGTACTGCTCTAATTACGTCGGTAACCAGTTTATAATAGCAATAAGGTACCTCGGGGGTTTGCGGTAAATGGCAAATTTACCACACCCCCTCGTGCCTTTTTGCTTAATAATATCGGACCATGATTAAATATTATTTTCCAATTTCAGAAAGAGTAGTAGCGCTGCCCATCTGGCTGAACAGTCCTCCTGCAGGTGTTACATTATGAGTTCAATCTGAGACTGTTTGAATAGAGGTCATTATGGAACTGACTGATCTTCCTCTCTCCTCCCAGATGCACAGCGTTTGGCTTTCTAAACGCCCTCTGTAAGCTGGCAGCCGTGTTGGGCATCAGCATCTTCACCTCTTTCGTGGGCATTACCAAGGCTGTGCCCATCCTGTTCGCCTCCGGGGCGCTTGCAGCGGGCAGCTTCCTGGCGTTCAAGCTGCCGGAGACGCGGGGCCAGGTGCTGCAATAGTGTGGCCACACCCCTAGGGGGCGACGTGGGGGGTCGGAATGAGTAAGCCACACTGTGAACAACAAGTAGCCCAAGAAACCCCTAAACTCTCCCCTGTACGCCCCATTGAAGTCCGAGCCTATTCACAGGAATTAGTTCAATGCAGATGCTGCACAGATCTACTAAGCTGTAAATATTGTGGATTGCCTGATATTGGATGTACTGTTTAGATAGACACATCTCTATACTACTAAGATCTGTGGAACTGTGCTGCCGTTGCTTGACATTGATCCCCATGAATAGGCTGTGAGTTGGTAGAGAAAGGGAAGTGCAACCAAACTCTGCCCCTAGACCAACAGAAGCTGTTCCAACTTGAATCCTTGTTCAGTGCAATCTTAATCCCTGAGTGTATGTGTTTAGGAGGGTTGAGGAGGTAGTTTAGATGCACGTCCCCAAAATGAAGACAGATTACTGGGGTTATGGGGTAGGGACATGGGGTCTAGTTTATGAGCCATGCCAATAGCCCGTAATAGAAATTACCACTAGCCATCCAATCCATATTCACACCAATTTCTCTGATAAGCTCAGCTCACTTCCCATCTACATGAGTCTACATTGCTATGGTAGAACGTCAGTCAAAAAGGATACGTTATGCCTTGATTTGAACCATTTTTTACTTAATGAGTAAACCAAAACATTTAGTTCAACCAAGGCCTCTCCTCATTATCATACCTTCCAAGGTCTTGTGTTTATTTTATGTACAAAATAACTGCCATTTTCTAGATTTTAGAACATTCCAGGTTTACTTTCATTATGGTTTGAATGAGACTGTTGACAAAAGTGAACTGTTGAGCTTTTTCCCTTTAAAACATTCTTTCTAGCCGTTCTATCTCAATCAATCATAAACGGCTACTCAAATCAATCCTTCAAATCTCTATTTCTGACAATGTTGAAATTTGTTCAGCCCATATTGTTCGCCGTGTACATTGTAGAACAGCACTTTTGTCCAAACATTCCACATTTAAAGCACAAATGTTGGCTGATGCAAATATGACTGTTGTCACAATTTGTTACAATGGTTATTATTGTCACGTTATAAACAAACGTTTAAAAGCCCACAGTTCAATCGTCATTCTTGCTTCATATATCCTGTAGTAACAAATGCCTTCTTTGTTCCATCTGTCATAGGTTTTATGTTTTGCTCTTAAAATGTGTTTTTGGGAAAGTGGTATGCATGTAACTAAGTATGTAAGTGAATTTGTGGACAATTTGCTAGAAAGATAGAACACAATACGAAAATGGCATTTAAGTGTGTCATGTTACTGTACATCAATAAGTCAGATGTTAGATGTTATATCCTGTCCTTTTATGAGAGAAATCACACTGCCTATGATATCATTTGCCTGTTCTAACATTGACCTTGGATTTCTGGAACATTCTCGCAACCCTTAAACACATCAAACCATTTTAATGTGCACAACTGAAACATACGTTTTCATTTTTTGTGATATTGTGAAACAGGAACTAGATGCTCAAAGGTGGAGCGAAAATCTTCAAAATAATGAAGTTGAAAATAATACACAAAGATATGGAAAGGATATACTAAACTTCAGTAAAACATTGCAACAATGTGATATATTTTCAGTAGATTCCATTTGATATTTGTTTTGAGTTTTAAAGATATTAAGATATATTTACTTTTGGGTGCAATATATGTGTTTCAAAAGAGACTATAGTGGTAAGGACATATATGCACTGTCATTAAATACATCATTAAGTACATCATAGCCCGTATTTTATTATTTATTTTGATATGGGTGTGAGACTGTGCTTGTTTGCCTGTGCAATATTGAACTTTGACCTGCAATATTGATTTATTTTTTGTGGATTCTTGATAGCGTGTTTATTAGTTGTTTTATTCGATACTTGGAGTATGATTAACTGATGTGGCGATACAAGTAAAAGCTGCTTTATTGATCGGATGATCAAAATGAGAATTAAACCTCAATGAGATGGGGAACATTATTGGATGCTTATGGGAAACATTTCACCGAGCATTGAAATAGAAGTAGTATAACTTTCCTTTGATTTCCACCCTTGAAGCTTAGAACATCATGATATATGGGTACATTTAACATGTTTCACACCTCCGCTGAGGTTTTTATCATACATGATAGACTAGGACTAAACACACTGCTAAGGGCAGTGTCCTCATGGGATATCTGATCCATAGATTTCCTGTACATTGGTTTGGTACCAAACAACGTTTCACATTCCCCTTATAGCAAGCACATTGATCAAGTGTGGTATGTTCACAATTGCATGTTACAAAGAAACAAACTGAGAAAAGCAACAAGCACTGATTCAGCAACAAAGGAAATGACCATAAACTGCCATTTTTTAGGATAGCAGCCATATGTAGACTTAACAGCATTCTAGATAAAGACTAATCCATTGCACTAATTGTACTTAGCTGTACATGCACAGTTGTTAATGCCTTGCATTCTTGAAAAGACCAAAACCTTTGAGACATAAAATATATCAGTAGCTAGCACATGAAGGGAAACAGAAGGTAAAGCTGTTGACGTACGCACAACAACTGCTTACAAGCGACCAATTTAAGACAGTAGCCAAATGATTCACTGGTACCAAATGAGTCACGCATGCAGTTGTGAACAGCACACAAAATAATCAGTATATATTGATTTAGAGTAGTCGCAGTTGACTATTTATTGACATAGCAACCTCTCACTTTACTTTATGTTTACATTACCATAAACTAGCATATTGTACGTTCAATGTATGACCCCTTAATCTATATAGGAACTTCAAGCCGTTACCACATTCCTCAAAATTGACAGGTTTGGTGACCGCCGATCTATAAGTGTGCCATGAGTAACTTCTCTCATTGATTATTGCCAAATCTTTTTGTATGTCTTAAGTTTATACTATATCATAAAAAAAATGGAATATAGATTTAAATATGTAAATTAAAATAAATAAAATATAAAATAGATCATTAATAAATATTATAGCTCTTTATAACCTTTGACCCCTTGAAAATATTACTGTAGTAGGAGGAGCAGTTTTTATGAACTGATCTGGGACGTGGATGGCCAGTCTGCCGGAAAGTACATTAACAATTCCTCTAAGAAGCAGAGTAATCTTAAAAGATTCCATTTGTTATTGAAGAATCAGGCTCAGCATTGCAGCATGTGTCTGATCTGTGTTTCCATATCCTATCTGTATGTTGTCCTAATTATACCGCCCACGAAATGATAAACAAGGATGTCAATATTAATGTTGTATAGTACGACATGGAACGCTGTGAAATGCTTAACTATCTATTTACTCTCTCAGTGAACCAGTTTGGGATATTTTACGTCAAGATTGTTTCTAGTACCTGTAGTTGCATATTTTCAATTCTGTTACAGGGTTTTTTTGTATTCTTAACTTGTTGCTCGGTCAACGGTCAATCATGAGTGCAAAAACATAATTATAGCAATAAGTGTTAGATTATTTGTCTTTTATCTCTCCCCAAAACACTATTGGGAAATGAAACACATTATTTGCTGGGCCTTTTCCACCGAAATGCTGTGTGTTGGCTTCTACTAAATGGGACTGAATGGCTTATATTCACTTCTAAAACTACCCCGAGGTCTTTGAGGCTTTTGTCAATAAGAATACATTGTGATTAATTCATGTAACAGAGAATTTATCACTGTCTTTGTACTGTGCTGTAGAATCTGTAGTTGTTTGTATGTAAGTATAGATCATAGTATCATAAAATTACAATACTGTATACATGTGGAACCATAAAAAAATACAAAGGACAAAAAAACTGAAGTGTAAATGACAGAATACTATTGTATGGTGTCTTCGATTTTGTGTATTTTGTAAATGAAAATGGAATATAAGTAAATACATCAAAATAAATACTACTGGTTATGAAGAATACTTAAATGTTACAACTTCATGATTCTGTTATAAAGTTTGTGTGTGAGATTTTCTTCTTATCTTTTGTCATTGTTTATTTATTTGCACTGTTGTGCAATGGACCTTTTCAGAACTGCAATGGATAGCAAAGAAAAATAAACTACTGTCCTAATGATGAAACCCTTGTAATTATTTAATTTACCGAATTGATCATCAATGATAAAATGGATTTCTTGACTTCTGTGCCTAGGGGTCAGAACATTATCCCACTGGCCACAGATGTCAATCCAACGTCTTATTCCACGTTGATTCAACGTAATTTCACCAACAGGCATGATAGCTCATTGAGAAAAAATTTACTTTGCAACAAACCTCCACCAGTACTAGATTTACTAGCCTACAAAGACTACAATTTACTGCTGCAAATATGAGTCCCAGGCCGTCTACAAAGACTACAAAGTCCCAGACAGTCCAAACCAGGCAGCACTTCCTGTGTACGTTGGATAACTGAGGACGCATTAGAACTCACTTTGGGTTATTACAGCTTTGATGATTTATTAATAACAACACAATCTAGCTAAGGTACTATTTGAGGCTACGAAATGCAGTCTGTGTGGCAGTTATTACTGCAAGTAGCTAACTAACCAGTTAGATAACATTAGCAAGCTAACGTAGCTAGTCATAGTATGTTGTGAAAGAAATTAGCACACGTCATTGGGCAGCATTGCATTTTCATGTATTAAAGAACAGATGTTGTAGCTATAGATAACAGATACTGTAGCTATGTAAAGCAGAGTCTGCTGTAAAATAGCTAGCTTAACAGCAGATAGCAAGCTACTGGATGCAAGCTACACTTAGAAAAAATGGTTCCAAAGGGTTCTTCATTCCAAAAGGGTTATTCGGCTGTCCCCATCAATCAATCAATCAATCAATCAAATGTATTTATAAAGCACTTCTTACATCAGCTGATGTCACAAAGTGCTGTACAGAAACCCAGCCTAAAACCCCAAGGTGCTGACCCCTGTGACCCCACAGGTCAGCACCTCAGGAGCAAATGTCATTTGGCTTTTCATAGCCGATCATTCAGAGTATCTCTACCGCTCCTGCTGTCTCTAGTGAGTCGAAAACAGCAGGACTGGGACAGGTAGCACGTCCGGTGAACAGGTCAGGGTTCCATAGCCACAGGCAGAACAGTTGAAACTGGAGCAGCAGCACGGCCAGGTGGATTGGGGACAGCAAGGAGTCATCAGGCCAGGCTGAGGCATGGTCCTAGGGCTCAGGTCCTCCGAGAGAGAGAGAGAAAGAAAGAAAGAAAGAAAGAAAGAAAGAAAGAAAGAAAGAAAGAAAGAGAGAAAGAGAAAGAAAGAGAAAGAGAGAGAATTAGAGAGAGCATACTTAAATTCACACAGGACACCGGATAAGACAGGAGATCAGTGACTCAATCCACTCAAGTGACACACCTCTCCTAGGGACGGCATGGAAGAGCACCAGTAAGCCAGTGACTCAGCCCGTGTAATAGGGTTAGAGGCAGAGAATCCCAGTGGAGAGAGGGGAACCGGCCAGGCAGAGACAGCAAGGGTGGTTCGTTGCTCCAGTGCCTTTCCGTTCACCTTCACACTCCTGGGCCAGACTACACTCAGTCATAGGACCTACTGAAGAGATGTCTTCAATAAAGACTTAAAGGTTGAGCCTGAGTCTGCATCTCTCACATGAGTAGGCAGACCATTCCATAAAAATGGAGCTCTATAGGAGAAAGCCCTGCCTCCAGCTGTTTGCTTAGAAATTCTAGGGACAGTAAGGAGGCCTGCGTCTTGTGACCGTAGCGTACGTGTAGGTATGTACGGCAGGACCAAATCGGAAAGATAGGTTGGAGCATGCCCATGTAATGCTTTGCAGGTTAGCAGTAAAACCTTGAAATCAGCCCTTGCCTTAACAGGAAGCCAGTGTAGAGAGGCTAGCACTGGAGTAATATGATCACATATTTTGGTTCTAGTCAAGATTCTAGCAGCCGTGTTTAGCACTAACTGAAGTTTATTTAGTGCTTTATACGGGTAGCCGGAAAGTAGAGCATTGCAATAGTCTAACCTAGAAGTGGCAAAAGCATGGATTAATTTTTCTGCATCATGTTTGGACAGACAGTTTCTGATTTTTGCAATGTTACATAGATGGAAAAAAGCTGTCCTTGAAACTGTCTTGATATGTTCGTCAAAAGGGAGATCAGGGTCCAGAGTAACGCCGAGGTCCTTCACAGTTTTATTTGAGACGACTGTACAAACACCAAGATTAATTGTCAGATTCAACAGAAGATCTCTTTGTTTCTTGGGACCTAGAACAAGCATCTCTGTTTTTTCTGAGTTTAAAAGTAGAACATTTGCAGCCATCCACTTCCTTATGTCTGAAACACAGGCTTCCAAGGAGGGCAATTTTGGGGCTTCACCATGTTTCATCAAAATGTACAGCTGTGTGTCATCCGCAAAGCAGTGAAAGTTAACATCATGTTTCCGAATGACATCACCAAGAGGTAAAATATATAGTGAAAACAATAGTGGTCCTAAAACGGAGCCTTGAGGAACCCCGAAATTTACCGTTGATTTGTCAGAGGACAAACCATCCACAGAGACAAACTGATATCTTTCCGACAGATAAGATCTAAACCAGGCCAGAACTTGTCCGTGTAGACCAATTTGGGTTTCCAATCTCTCCAAAAGAATGTGGTGATCGATGGTATCAAAGCAGCACTAAGGTCTAGGAGCATGAGGACAGATGCAAAGCCTCGGTCTGACGCCATTATAAGGTAATTTACTACCTTCACAAGTGCAGTCTATCTCACTACCTGAAACCCTTTTTGGTTCCAGGTAGTGCCCTTTTTGGTTCCAGGTAGAACCATTTTGGGTTCCATGTAGAACCCTTTCCACAGGCGGGACAGCCGAAGAACCCTTTTAGGTTCTAGATAGCACCTTTATTTTCTAAGAGTGTAACTTCTGAACCTGAAGAGAGAACACCAGACCACTTCTTCATTGCAAGCTGACTACAGTCGTCACCTGCCCCAATCCTCTGAATGTTGCCCAGTGTTCTCAGCTATGCCCGTCCAATCTCCACCACCCACACCTTCACCATGGCCCTTAGCCCACTTCAGACCCCACATGGCTCCTGATCACAACCTGCCCATGGAGGGGGCCATACGGACCAAGCTCACCCAGCAGCTGGAGCCAGAACACCTGGAAGTCCACAACGAGAGCCACATGCACGCCGTGCCCCCTGGATACGAGTCCCACTTCCGAGTCCTGGTGGTCAGCCCACGATTCGACTGCCTCTCACTGCTACAGCGCCACCGCCTTCTCAACGAGACCCTAGCCGAGGAGCTGAGGACCTGTATCCACACGCTGGCCATCCAGGCCAAGACACCCCAGCAGTGGGGCAGCAACCCCAGTATAGCCAAGAGCCCACCCTGCATGGGAGGATCCAAGGAGGACCACACGGTGGAGGAGAAACTCAAGGCTGGATGGGACTGACCAGTGAAACTCAGCAGTCATCAACCCTGGTTCTAGAGAGTAACAGCCTGTGCAGGCTTTGGTGCCAGCACTAACTCATCTATTACAATGTGTTGTCTGTTCAAGACCTTGATTAGTTTAATCAGGTCTGGAACAAAAACCTGCACGCCCATATGCCTGCAGTTAAAGATGGTGTCTATTAACATTGTTGTAAACTAGTGTGATATCATTTCATTACTGCTTGAAAGGTTGTTTCTAAATGAGCAGCATCACTTCGGTCTCTTGGCAATTTAATTCAAGAAGAGTTGGGTTTTAGATTAGACTCTTGCATTTAGTGGCCATCACTAGAATGTCTCAAGATCTTGTAGTTCAGTAGCATGTGGTACATTGAACTATATGATATGATATGAAGTGATGGAGTGTGTCTGTTTTGTCTGAAAATTAAATGTCTCGTATGTGAGGGCAGAAGTACAAGAAGTCAAGACAGAATAAAGAATATGTTTTCTCAGGTGCATTGGGGCAGTTTTGTGGTTGGCATTATTTATTACATTATTTATATCATTATACACATTTTATGAAATATTGCATGTAATGTTTTTGTTTTGCATACTACCTTTGCATACACATCTGCAATATAGGTTTAAAAAATTGCTGTGTTTTGATTTTGTAATGGAACTCTAAATGTAGTACTAATGTTACCACATGAGGGCAGTATGTGCAAATGTTCTGTTGATGTGAAGTACAGCGTTGACAGAATGATGACACATGGCTTCATTATTTCCCTATGACACTGCCTTTCATCAATTCTTCAATACGGTAATTATTAAATCCCATAAAACTTTTTATTTAATTTCTCACCATAACAAAATGTCAGTGTTATAGCAACAGGGGATAATCACTCAAATTGTGGAATATAAAGTGTTGGTTAATAGAGGTGGTCAAACTCGATTGTCTTAACTCACATACAGGGTGTATCACAGTTCACTTACTTCCTTATCAATTTGACTTATTAGCCTGTCTTCTCTAATTATTGTGGATGGCTTAGGGCCAGAAGACAGGGTGAAAGATGTTGGTGGTTCTCAGAATGACATATCCTAACCCCATCATGGCCGTGTGTTTCTATTTCTGTCTCGGCTGTATGTGTCAACGTGAAGGTCCTCTTGTCCTACCCTCAACCCCAGGACCTGTCAAAATATCTGTTATTACAAAAACATGTAAGAGTAATGGCACGAAAAACATTGTTGGTGATAGCCCAAACAAACAGTGAACCAACATCTTTTCCCAATGTGCTGTTTTTCCGATAAATTAGTAAACATTTTAATGTTTTAGGAGGTTTTATTGAAATATTTCAGTACATCAACAAACAGGATAACTTTAAAATATGCAACTAAATCAACAATATTCAACAGACCCAAAACAACCATCCAAGCGGCCATTTTTCCCATACATTTTTTAAGTGCTGAAAAGCTCATAAAGATGGTCCTTATTGAATGTGGAGTCAACTCAAGGTTGACTTCTACAAACGTCCCTGTCTGGAATAGACGACCTGTCAGGCCTTACAAAAGGCCCTGTAAGGAAGGTGAACAACTGGTGTCACTGGTTTGAAAAAGGAAAACAGTAACACAACCATTTTATGACCCTTTCTATTAGAGTCAGGCCTCAGGGGGCGGCGTAAACTACTACACGGGCAAAAAGCAAGGGTGAAGGCAATTGCAATAAAGTCTACTGCCTCGGGAAGCAAAGACTTGTCTCTGCAAATTACATTTACCTGTCACAATTCCAGGTGCTGTTATGAGGGAGTGGAGAGGAGGACACGTCAACGATTTTAAACCAGCATAGCATAGTGCTGTTGCAACAAAAATGCCGAAGTTGATTGGTTGATATCCGTCATGAGTTGTTATGAGATGAGAGTTTGTAGAGTTTATTGAACTGCTAGTTCACAACTCAATCAGAAAATTCTGACGGTATATAGGTAGCATGGGTTAGGGTCAATTGCTTTCCAATTGGTAATACTTTGAAATGTATTCATTTAAAACTACATGTAATGTTGACATATAATGTGTTATCTTCAATTCATGAACTGAATGGAAATTAAATTAATGGATGGACAATATTAAAAACTGAAACAAATTACAGCCAACTCTGGTAGATAGGCGGCTTTCCCTCTGGCTGGTCCCTGGTGATGATGGATCATTCAGGGGGTCCCGGGTTGCCCACGTGTCCCGGTCTGGGTCAGTGGGAACCCACCTCAGTGGTAGCCTGCTCTACGTCAGAGCCAGGAGTGATGGTGCCAGGCCGGGCTGGGACCCTGGGCAAGGCAGGGTTCCCGCGATGGCCCCTGATTTACGCTCCCGGCTCTGGACCAGGGCTCCTTTTGCACAGCTGACCCCTCCAGGTTGGCGGTCAGGGGGGCTCGAGGAGAGGAGGGAGGGAGGGAGGCACCAAATGGGTGTCTACTCTGAGAAAAGGCCCTGCCGGGGCCTGCTTGACCGTCCCAGGGGACTATCTCCCTCCACAGCCCCCCTGGTCAGCTGCAGTGTCTGTGCAGCATGTGTGTGGAGGGAAAATAGCCTGTTAAACACATTTAATTAAACCCCTCTAGTAACAACACTTGTTAACTTTACATGTTTTGAATGATAAAGCTGGGGGTGTTACACATTAAAAACTATTAATCATTGTAGGAAATGTTACAAAGACCCATGACTATTGTATGGGATGATTTGTACTAGCTTTATTATCTTATTTTGCATTAAAAACATACTTTGGCATGTCTTCACAGTACACTCGTAGGTCCAAATAGGGAATACATCACATTCAAAACACTAATTACAAGTTAGAAACTTCAGAAAAGGTTTTAAAAGTTCACACTGATCTGATAAATAATCATTATCTGGTTTCACAATGTGAGAAAAAACAAGTGTTGGATTTAAGATGACAGTAATAGCCTATTATAAAAGCCCAGTAAGTCCTTTAATTGGAAGGTTTTTCTCTCTCTCGCAGCACACTGCCTACTAATGAATTCAGTGAATGGGCGGCTTGAAAGAGAAGGACAAAGAAAGAGATAGGGGAAGACAATATCCTTGTGTGGGAGAATTAGTTACACTCAGTAGTCTAAGCATTCAAAGCAGAGAAAAGGGCTACAGGGATTAAGAGAAAAGTCCACACAGGTGGGCTCTGGGAGAAACCAGGGTCACATGACAGGACGTTACCTCGTTTGATAAACACCAGCCGGGCTCACAGGAAGAAGGAAGGGAGTTATTTTATAGGGGAATTAACTGGCGCTACACATCAGGTATTTATTAAGGCAGATCTCCCAGGTGTGCAGTACAACCAAGTCAAACAAAACATCTTGGAGGGTTGCTTAATGAGAAACATCTTGGATCTAAACTTCATAATGGTCAGTAAATAGTCATACTGATAAGGGTTGGGATTTGAGACTAAGAATGAGGCTAATCATATTTCAGTCTTCATGGGAGAGGAGTTAAACAATCTCAAACAATCCATCACACGTAATCACTTTTACACATTTTCCTCCGCACATTTGTCAATCATGTCATTAGATGAGAAGCATTCTTCTACTTCTTCTTTGCCCTTTTACATTTTCACTTATTTTATTCTGGGTGCAAGAACATTTGACCTCTTCACAAACTCCAGTCATAAAATAAGCAGGTCATATCGATTGTTTTTTCCTTTTCAACCAAAGAAGACAAAATGTTCCGTTGTGTAAAAATATCTACTCAATCCCCAAACTCAAAGAAATTATGAAATTGAGTAACATTTTACTTGTGCCACGCAGACTATCATCCTTTGTGTGATGATGACTTTTGGTGTGCATAGTTCGCTGACTCACATGACAGTGGAAAACCGTGACATCAGAGTTGAGTCTGGGGCTGGTTAGGCTGGTTTTGGGCCAGAGTGCACAGGCCTTACCCCTAAGCCCTCTGGAGGATCCACGCTCAGTAACTGACATGCATGCCTCTTATTCTCTCCCCTGCAGGGCTTCAACTAGAGGAGTGTACATGTCAAGACAGATGGGACACAGATAAGACTCCCTCTTTCAACCTCGTCTCTCTCTGTCCTCCCTCCTGCCTCTCTCAAGCTTTCTCTTTCTCAGCCCCCTGTCAGCGTTTCACCAACCTCTGATCTTCTCTGATCTTTTGTTGATCTATGATGCGTCTTTTAACCTGTTCTCGTTCCTTTCTCAACCTTCCCTCTTCTTCTAATCGTCCTTCAGCTGTTTTTAGTTTAAGACGCCCTCTCAATCCGCTGTCGGCCCCCACGCATAGTTTCTCTCGATCTTCTACGCACAAACTATTTTCAAACTTTTCTTAACTTTCCCTCTCAACTGTTTAAAAGCACCCCCTCTGAATCCACTTCCAGCCACCTCGCTCACTCTCTCTGAACTTTTTTTTTTCTCTCGCAGCCTTCTTCTAACTTTTCTCAACCCTTCCCTCAACCTTCTCCATTCCACTCTTAACTTTTCCTCAACTCTCTCTCAACTTTTTAGCTGGCCCTCATGTCAATCCTCTGTAGACCACCTAATGTAGTTTGGCTGCATTTTGTCCTCCAACCTTTTCTCAACTTTTTCTCAACCAGCACTGCCATTCAAGTGAGCTCCGTGCTCCGCTTCTTATAGAGGAATACCAATGCTGAGCCCCCCAGAGAGCTGACAGAGCCTATTTATGTTTAATGCACAGCCTGAAGCTATTATCATATTACCATGTGATGTTATTGCTTTGCCCCCTGAGTATTACTTAATGTTCATGTTTTTAGTCAGAGGTTGTAAGTTATTCAAACATAAATGTTGGGAATCTTTTAGTATTTTGAGTGACAGCCGACAGAGGTACATGAGCCTATGGCTGTAAGGTGCGGCGCCTGCTTTGGCATCAACTCTGTCTTCCTTATGGTCTCTCTGGTTTAGTTTGTTGGACCAAAATGCACTGACATGGATGGTTACTCATAAATGTAACTTCAACTCATAATTCATTCCCTGTCTATAGGAAATGATCAGACCATGCGCAGATACTGAATAGATGAATGCCTCATTCTCAGGATGTTGAGGAAGTATTTAAGAGCAAACAGTAGCTATTCCACATAGTGCTATGGGGTCCCTTTTTCCTGTTGGAAAAACAAGTGGTCACGGTTGGGTCACCTAAACCTAACGTTGCAGTAAACTCTCATGAATGCCCCCCATTCTATCCCAACCTGCTGAATTGCTGAGGAAAGGCACCTGGTGTGTGTTGGTAGTGGTAGTAGTGTCCTATAGAGATTGTTTGGCCGGGCGTAGGGCATAAAGGTCATCCCAACGCAAGGCCAGTGAATAGAGGGTTAATCTTCATCGCTTCAGATGTACGGTCAAGCTGAAAAGAGCCAGAACGCTTGACTCTGGGCTCTGACAAAATGTGATCTATTGTTCATCTGTCGGGCGCCCGTGATATATTCTATCCTAACCTCTCGGACAAAACGTACCCGGCGATTATACAAGCGGGGCCGCTGGCCTGTAACAACGCCAGCTCAGGGAGTTTGGACACCAGGGTGTTTGACCTCTCGAGTCCTCTGCTCTTTTGTTCTCAGTGACCTCTGTCCCTTTTACCCCCCCTCTCTGAACCTAAAACCTCAGTCCCCGCCCTCACTCTCCCACACACCCTTCACACAAACAAATAAAGAAATGGGGCCCTCCAGTTTATTTTATTAGCACTTTGAAACCCAGGCCCTTTAAAGGGGAGGAGAGAAAAATAATAATAGGATTTATTAGGGTTCAAATAAAACACTGGGGCTCAGGTGAAGTTCTGGGTCAGATGGGGGTGTCACCGTGTTTGATTTTAGGAACCCCTCCGTTTTTGTCTTTGACCTTGGAGCTCTGAAATGGTGAAAAACGCAGACTTGGAGACCCCAGATCATATGTTGACGTCAGTGAGTGAGGGGTGTTGGTGACCATATGGGCTCACACTGAGGACCAAGGACCAATGCAGGGGTTATTTCTCTCACTCACTCTCTCTCTCTCTCTCTCTCTCTCTCTCTCTCTCTCTCTCTCTCTCTCTCTCTCTCTCTCTCTCTCTCTCTCTCTCTCTCTCTCTCTCTCTCTCTCTCTCTCTTTCTCTCTTTCTCTCTCTTTCTCTCTCACACAGTTGGAAAAGGTATGCCCCCACACACACACACTTTTTCACATAAATCACACACACACACACACACACACACACACACACACACACACACACACACACACACACACACACACACACACACACACACACACACACACACACACACACACACACACACACACACACACACACACACACACACACACACACAACCAGTCCAGTCCTGGTATGGTGTGTGTTCATTGCCAGGGTGCTGTTGTCCCCTTGTCTAACTCTGTGATTTGACCTAGTGAGTAGTGGTGGCAGGTAGGCAGCCCATGTCCCTTCCTGAATACAATTTACAGTAAACACTTTCCACATAGGTCTCCGCTGACCCTGTGTCATGCCCACTTCTCTTGTTCCCTCTCCTCCTCTTCCCCTGTTCCTCTACTTTACAGTTGGTGCTCCCATCATCTTTTCGACTGTTTACTAAACAGACAACAGACTCTCTTGCAGCCCTACCCCCTCTTTCCTCACATGCATGTCTTTGTTTGGAATCATCTGAGCAGAAAATGGTTTACATTAACTGGTGAGTTGAGTTGCACCCCCGTATGCCCTCAGAACAGCCTCAATTCATCAGGGTATGGACTACAAGGTGTTGAAAGCGTTCCACAGGGATACTGGCCCATGTTGACTCCAATGCTTCCCACAGTTGTGTCATGTTGGCTGGATGTCCTTTGGGTGGTGGACCATTCTTGATTCCTACGGGAAACTGTTGAGGCTGGAAAACCCAGCAGTGTTGCAGTTCTGAACACACTCAAACCGGTGCGCCTGACACCTACTTCCATACCCCGTTCAAAGGTGCTTAAATCTTTTGTTTTGCCCATTCACCCTCTGAATGGCACACATACACAATCCATGTCTCAATTGTCTCAAGGCTTAAAAATCCTTATTTAACCTGCCTCCTCCCCTTCATCTACACTGATTGAAGTGGATTTAACAAGTGACATCAATAAGGGATCATAGCTTTCACCTGGATTCACCTGGTCAGTCTATGTCATGGAACGAGCCGGTGTTCCTAATGTTTTGTACACTCACTGGATACCAGCAGCAGGCCTGGCGTTAAATTGCGGTGCAAGACAGGAGTACTTAGGCGCTCATTCTGGGAGAGGGAAATCTGACAGTGCCAGTCTCCTTCCCTGAGGGGGAAAACCCCAGAGCACAGGGGAAGCACAGCAGCTATACACAACACTGCATAACACAGCCTAGCACAGAACACACCTGTCTAGCACAGAACACAACAGTGTAGCACAGAACACAACAGCCTAGCACAGAACACACCTGTCTAGCACAGAACACAACAGCCTAGCACAGAACACAACAGCACAGGTCGTTCAAAGAAGATGTGACCCATTAATTGCTGAATAATGTGAGATACTTGATAGAGGTTTTGTAAATGCACCAAACTAAGACAGGATCACCAACATGGCAAGGGTTGCTAAAAATGGATTAACTCTTCATCTGAAAATAATCGACACCCAGAATCACAATTATGTGATGAGGCCGACAGCAGAAGACAGACAGATGTGAGATGGTGCTGAGAGGAGAGATGTGGGTAATATAAGTGGCTTGCTCCTGGATGGCCAACTAGGTCAAGAGAATCAACACGGGGGTGAAGGGGCTCACGAAGGCGTGAGGAGAAGGTCAACCGTGAAATTCCCCCCCTCTTTGCCACTGTGACCCCCCAGGGAGGAGCCATGAGGACTGGAGAGGAATGTGTGTGTGTGTGTTTGTGTGTGCGCGTGCAGGTGTGTGCGGGTGTGTGCAAGTGCATGTTAGAATAGTATGTCTATTCATGTTGAGTGTGTGTGTCTAATATTTCTATGAATGTTTTGTGATGTGTGTGCATGTATGTGAGTGTGTGCATACGTGAGTGTGTGTGTGTGTGCTCGTATCTAGGTCGGGGAATCCTGGTTATCTGCCCTGCAGTCAAACAACTCATCCTTGTCATACCCTGTCGCCTCATGTCGCCCCACTTGGCAGATTTCTTTTTGCGCTCTCTCCATGTCAGAACCCAGCTATATAGCTACCGCTATGGTTACTTACCTAGTGTTTACTAGGGGATTGTCTTCTCCTGTAAATCCTTATTTAGTCCCAATGTGTATTATTCAATGCTGAGACTTTTACATTTATGGTTGTAGTAACATAGACAGGTAAAGTGTAATTACAGCGTAGATGCACAGTGTTAGTACTTAAAACTGTTATTTTAATTCTTAAAAAGGACACTTCTTAAGAAGGGTATTTATTTTCCAGTAAGACACCGTAGCCAAACGAGTTGCAATCAACACAGATAGCACGTCCCCCAAAACGCACACTGACCAGTGACCACTGTTCCTTTTGTTAAATGTGTTAAATGAACATCACATTGACTCGTTCAAGTAGTAGCCATCCTAGTCCTAGAGAGTCACAGGGAGTCCTGGACTCAGTGTTCCTTTTCTCGCCCAAATCCCATCCAAAAACTTGAGTTGAACACGCTTAACTCTGACCATGGCGTAAGACAGTCATGCACTGATGTCAAACTAAGATTTACGTGACAACTTGAGTAATGCACACACTTCTTAAGTTAGGATTTGGGACGTTAACTAATTCAAAGCCAAAGACAGTGGTGTTATGTTCATAATAACTTAAGGTAATTTCAGTCCAAAACTCATCTAAACTACTAAACTGGTCAGAGTTGGCTTCTTTCAGAAGAATCCAAACCATAATCGATCATCAGTGAGAGTGGCCTTATTTAAGCTTATGTAAGAGCATGGAGAGTGAGTTCCCTAGTGAGCATAGTTTAGCCGCTGCCATGCTGAAAGTCCACATAATGAACAAGCATTAACCTATGGTAGCCACGGTCACAGCTTGGAATTGATGACTGAGGAATTTACTGTAAAGGCCAGTCAGAGGACCAGGGAGTGTGTTTGTGCGCATGCGAGGACCAGGTGGTGTGTGTGGGCGTGTGTTGGATGGGAAAAATGCATTTGAACAGCTTTGCAAAAGGAAATAAAAGACCATGAACAATCATACATTATTACATAAATATTAGCATATTTGATAAAGCTTCAAGTACGGTAACCATAAAACAACCCCAAAAAAGTCCACTCACAGATAGTATGCATCTCTTTCTGTCTCCATTTTGTTTGTGATTGTGTGTGTATGTGTTCATGCTTCTGTGTGTGTGTGTTAGGAGTGGTAGGTGGTAGGGCTGGAGGGTCAGTCAGCAGGAGGAAGGAGGTGATGGTGGACTAGGCCCCTCCCTGAGGTCAGGGGAGAGAGGATGAAACCTGTCATTAGAAAGGTGAAGGGAAGAAAGGCCTCAACGGGGGAGCTATTGTCCCGGGGGCGGCGAGGAGGTCCACCTCTTTAGTGCCTCAAATAACACGGCCAGGCCACCATTGTGCCAGGGTGAAAGGGCCGGGGGGGGGGGGGGGGGGCGCTCCCAAACAGTGGTCAGAGGAGAAAGCCCCCCATGGGTTAGGGGGTTGTGGGGGCTATTTTGGGGGCTTTTCCCACTCTTGTTTTCTTTTTCTTTCTCGTCAGCTCATCCAGAACCCTTGGTTTGAGAAGATCGGCAGTGGTTTTATCGAGGGGTGTGTGTGCGAGTGAAGTAGGGGGGGGTGCAGCTTCCTTGTCTTAGAGAATGGGGTGTTGCAGATTGAATGCCATAGTTTGACATCTAAGCTGAGGCTCAATGCAGAGTCAGGACCTTTCACTCATCCCTGTGTTTTAAGAGGACGGGTCAGACCAAAGACCAAAGCTTTCCTTTTTTTCAGTGGCACAGTGCAGAGATTCTTTACAACTCTGTCAATTCTCTGAGCACCAACCGCAAATAGAGCACAGGAAATACACTTTCACGACAAGTTAGCGGCACTGTTTGTATTAGGGAATCCCTTTAAAAAGTGGATGAAGCAGTTATGTTGTACAAAATTTGCACCATTCTAGACCACCTCTCCCATTTCCTCTCATTTCAGTGTTGTATGTTTTTCTCTTACAATACAGATACTTCTATCAAAGCAATTTCAGCTTCTGAATTTCATTTACCTTGACTGAATAAACAAGTATTCTGCTAATTATGTATACTTTTCTCTAAAGCTGTTCCCACCACCAGAGCACCTAATAAACTGATTGTACTAATTACCAACTCCATCAGAAGGCTTTCACCCAATCCCAAAGCGCTGATGACTTTAGAGGGCCAATAAAACTTTCTGAGTTGTGACCTGAATGTTTAGGAAACCTGAGAGAGAAGGGGACAAGCTAAGGTCAACAATGTCACATACTTCTGACAACAAGTACAGAGTAAGCAGGTCAAACACAAGGGTGAGAATGAAGAGTGCTGACTGAGTGTTGCTCTGTGCTGGCTTGGTCTGCACGTCTCTTCATTGGGAACCTTTGGTAGATGGCTAGCTCAATGACCAATGTCAATGACAAATCTGAAATAGAATGATGATCAGTGGTAACCTGCTGCTAGAGAAACATAGGAGAAGGGGAGGGAGCGAGGGAGCGAGAGAGCAAGAGAGTGTGTGCTTGAATGTGTATTGAGGGAAAGCAAGGATGTGTATTGGGAGGTGGAGATAGGACGATTCTGCATTTCCAATCCATTGAGAGGTGAAGAAAATAGCAACAAGGCTCTCTAACAGTGCAAACGGTCACAACTTGCATTAGAAGGCAGAAGAGGAGGAGGAGAAGGAGGAGGAGCGGCTGCTTTGCCTAAGCACTTTCCCCGCTGACTTCTCAGAGGGGAAGGAGTGACAGATCACAGCCCCACTAGCACAATGCAGCAGTCCCATACTCCTCCCTCTCCTCCCTCCTGTATTCCTTTCTCCTCCCTCTATCCTCCCCATCCCATTGATAGGACGCCCGGGGTGCCTGGTTCTCTAGTTTTGCCCACTGGGCTATTGAGGAAGTGATGGATGGCTTCATAAAGAGACTGTTGTTGAATCCCAAACCAGCCCCTTGCCCCTACCAACTTGCTTGGAAGGACCTTCGTTGTCATGTGTTGCTGACGAAACTCAAAGGGTGACTTCCAGAGTGGCGAGGGGATCAAATAAACCCATCAACTTTGGGACACACCCGTGACCTAAATGGTTTCATTTGTTACATGTGTCACACCTGGAAATCAATGTCATATAATTAGTCATGCCTCTCCATTCTTCTGTATGAAATTATGCAAACTCCAAACATATCGCAGTGCGTGTTGGGTTACAACTTCACTGTGAAACCGGCAGCATAGCTGGCTCGGTTGAAGTGGCTATTGGAGGGTCTAATTAGCCCCTACACCCTCAATAATTTGCAGCTTTGGGACACTTTGGGACACTGATTTGTGATTCAGCCTCTCTCTCTCTCTCTCGCTCTCTCTCGCGCTCTCTCTCGATCTCTTTCTCCTTTTCTGGGTTGGTAGTAGGGGCTCGTGGTGGTGAAGGAATTTTGGCCTCTCTCCCTCCCTCGCTCTCTCTTCTTCTCTTTTTTACTCTCTTTTTCTCTCCCTCTCTCTCTGTTTCTGTCTCTCTCCCTCTCTCTCCCCCTGGGGCTGAGGACAGATGCAGAGGCCTTCCTTTCCCAGCATTCCCAAGGGAGAGAATATACAGGTCTTAACGCCCTTTTGGGGATGCAGGGATGTGGGGGTTGTTGTTGTCCAGGGGTCATGTATTTGGCATCAAGCGATGCATAATGAATGCGTTGTTTGGTGTAATTTTGGGTCCTTTTACTGATTTGGCTTTTAATTGGGTCGTTCTCCATAAAAGTATCCTGTAAAGACAAGTATTTTACAGGCCTAGTATTTTACATGGTTAGTTTGGGCAACACAAATTGACAGTTGAATGCAGTTGCAATTGGATATAGTTATTTAATTATGCACCTTCATATGATTAATTCAACTATGATTTTTGGACCGACACGTTTTAAAAAGTAGTTCCAGTTACCATTCCCCTAATCACATTTGTTCTTGTTAATATCCATACTACTGTAGTTTTTTGCCCCAGTATGTCTTCATGTTGCAGCTCTTTGAGAGAAACTACAAACAGACCTTTCATACTGCTCTTGATGAAATGTATCTTCATATCGTAAGCAGGCAGTTCTAACCAGTCTGGTGGTTATTTGGCTTATTCTCCTCAGGCTATTGAAGTGACAGCACATGGTGGTTTGACTGTGAGGACCCATTCAGCTTCATGGCCTCCATAGCCCAGGCGTAAAAATCGGCTACATTTAATCAGACACGGTGCAGAGTTTAAAGAAAGGGATCAAGAGACCTTTGTCTTAATGGATTGGCTACAGTTTAGGGATCCACCACACCGAGTTACCTTAGATGAAGGCATGCCACTCGGTGACAAACTAACTCAAACCACATGGTGTTTCCTGGGATTTTTCTTGTCTTTTTAGACTTCGAACATAAAAAGCTGTTGTTTAATCATTGGAGAAGCTAGACTGGGTTAGTTAATAAGGATATTGGTCAGCCATGTTTTCAATTGATGAGTCCATCAATCATTTCAAAATGAGGCAATCTTCAAAAGATTCGCAAACGGGGAAAAAGTAAGCCTTGTTATTTAGCAGGATCACGTGACTTTGTCTTCTCAGTCTGTGGTCCTATTCTCCAGTCTATCAGTCTGTACATTAGAATTTCAAGCTTATGGCCATGGCAATTCTTAGAAATACAGAAACGAGACAGCATTAAAAGGCCACCACAGTCCAACAAAGAAGTAAATCAAGTGGTTTGACAAACGCTCACCAGACAGTTTGCCGTTTGTCATGGACGTGAATGGAACTAAACGAGAAGTGCGGACACATCGTTCAGATCGACATTGCTCAGATACTGCACAAGAGGCCTTTTCAGACATCTGCAACACTGATTACATTGTGAGAGGGCCAATCAAAGAGGAAAATGACGAGAGCAGTCATGCCGGACACACACAATGCACAAATGGCACTGGTCAGATGGTGGAAAGAGAGGAGGTGCACCACAGGGTTTTAGAGTCGTACTGGGGCTGTTGGGGCAGCGGCATGGGAACGGAGGACTCACACCATCTCGCAAACATGCACACAATTACGCACATGTGTGCACGCACACTAACACAACAACGTGCATGCACACACATGCACGTCTGCAAGCCCGCATGAATGCAAGCATGAACGCACGCACGCACGCACACCGACACAGACACACACACACACACACACGCATTCAAACCTTGGTTAGAGACCAAGATATTAAGACTCATTATGCCATGTGCCTGAGGGGAGGGTTTGGCCTAGAGGCGTCCCAGATGGGAGTGTGTGTGTGTGTGTGTGTGTGTGTGTGTGTGTGTGTGTGTGTGTGTGTGTGTGTGTGTGTGTGTGTGTGTGTGTGTGTGTGTGTGTGTGTGTGTGTGTGTGTGTGTGTGTGTGTGTGTGTGTGTGTGTGTGTGGGAGAGAGGGAGGATGGCTAGAACAGGGGATTTTTTGTGTTGGGGGAAAGAGAGGCTTGGACACTTCATCTTCTCTTCTCTGTGCTGCCAAAAAGGGCAGAGGTCAAAAGTCAGGGCGATTGGAGAATTCCGTGCTGCATGCCTACAGATCGGGTTTCAGGGGTGGGGGAAGGACGTGGACTGCCCTAGAGGGATAGGTGTGTGTGTGTGTGTGTGTGTGTGTGTGAGCTTGTCCGGACAGCTCTTTATTTAAGACTTCTCCTTACAGCTTTAGTGCTCACAGCATTTGAAACTTTCTCTTGAAGTGTACTGCTCTGCAAAAGCCTTTTGGGAAAAACTTGCCCAACATGTTGCAAAACTAACACTCCTAACTTGGTGTCTAGATTAGAACACCCCATCACACTGCATTTTGTAGAGTAAGCCTTTACTGATAAAGTGACTATGGTGTGAAGAGATTTAAAGACAGGACTTGAGAACCAAAGCTAAACCTTTTCATCCAAACATAAATGATTTAAGCACTATTCAAAATAACTTGGAATACAGGCTCGATATATGGTGGATTCACCTTGCGCTGCTGACAATAAATGGCCACCCTAAAATGTGCAGGATTGTCACACAACACAATGCCACAGATGTCGCACGTTTTGTGCAATTGGCATGCTGACTGCAGGAATGTCCACCAGAGCTGTTGCCAGAGAATTCAATGTTCATTTCTCTACCATAAGCCACCTCCAATGTCTTGAGATGCACAGAGATACCGTGATGAGATCCTGAGGTCCACTGTTGTGCCATTCATCCGCCACCATCACCTCATGTTTCAGCATGACAATGCACGGCCACATGTCGCAAGGAATTCCTAGAAGTTGAAATTGTCCCAGTTCTTCTATGGCCTGCCTACTCACCAGACATGTCACCCATAGAGCACTTTTGGGATGCTCTGGATCGACGTGGATGACCGCATGTTCCAGTTCCCTTCTAATTCGAGGTGGCAGGTAGCCTAGTGGTTAGAGCGTTGTAACCTTTCGGTTACTGGCCCAAAACAGATACTGGTCACAACAGATACTGACTGGTTTTCTGATCCACGCCCCTACTTTTTTTTTTAAAGGTATCTGTCTGTGACCAACAGATGCATACTGTATCTGTATTCCCAGTCATGTGAAATCCATAGATTAGGGCCTAATGCATTTATTTCAATTAACTGTTTTCCTTATATGAACTGTATCTCAGTAAACTATTCGAAATTGTTGCATGTTGCATTTATATTTTTGTTCAGTATATATTGTCTTACCAAAATAGTTGTGTTTGAAAATGTAACTGAACTATTTTGATCAGGAAAACTTGAAATGCATTTAAACAATCTGAGGTGTTTTCAGATGTAGAAGTTTCTCAAAACATTATTAATGACAGACTATAATTAGAGGAAAGTTGAGGGGAAGCAAGTAACTCGCTGACTTGTTTCTTCAGTAAATCAATGTTTAATAGCTAATGACTGTTTTTACACCCAGCCCTAATGGGCTTAAACCGTCGACTCATCCATGATCAATTTAAGACGACATCCTCGGTTATACATTTAGCAGAAGGTTTGGTCATTCAAATGGTTTGAGATGCAAAGCACTACAGCCCTCAGCGACTAGTTCCCCCATTGTAGCCTTTGTAATTGATCATTAACGAACATGTGCTCCCAAGCCTCCAGTGGCTCCAAGACCCCAAATAGAGAGCACAGCTGTCTTTCCATTGTACTTATCCATGGAGCCACAAAATAACACAACACTCTGAAGCCGACTGCCTGGCTATGTGCTGGAATTTCTAACGTTTACTTTCCAAGACTTGTAGGAGATGAGTGAAAAAGGTGTTGGACGGTTGACATGTGTAGGAAGCGTGAGGGGCTCACTTTTATGATTTCAAAAAGAATGACTGATTTATGGACATACAGGTGGTTTGTGGCCGATAAAGTTACACAGAGAACTAAAGAGAGTTTAAAGGGACATGTCAGGTCAAACCCATGGAGAATTAGCTGGAGAGTGTTATTATTGCACGGTGCAAACATGGGGAAAGTCATTCAACTACGACTGCTCTTCCTCAAGCCATGTTTGTTATAATACCAATCAGTGGATGTAATAGCTATTTAATCGTATGGGTAATATTAACATACTATATAAAGGAAGTGTTGATTTTATGTTCATTGAGCCACCAGGCAGTATTTTCTTTCTTGAGGAATAATACAATTTGTGAATGCTGCATACTGTACAGCAGCCCATAGCAACTTATTCAGAAATGTCTCCAGAAGCTTGGGTGACACTCCAACAACATCATGTTGAAGTAAATCTAACTTTTAAAAGTTCATATTCTGTTAACTCATAAGCAAATAATGTTGTTGACTCATTCTATACTCGTATTTGTAGCCAAACTATAAATTGGAGAAAATAAAAGACTTCAAAAACACCACATCAAACTTATCTCAGACTGTTAAAAAATATTTGCTATTTCCTCATAGAGGATGATGTCATATATTTCATATTTTTAATGACCGGTATATGCCCACACCATTCCAACACTGAAAATATGCTTTTTAACGTACTTAAAGGGATACTTTGAGATTTTGGCAATGTCTCTGCGTGCAGTTTGAAGAAAGTTGCTAACTAGTGTTAGCGCAATTGCTAACTAGCGTTAGCGTAATGACTGGACGTCTATGTAACCATATAGCATGCTAGCTGTTACCATAGACATCCAGTCATTGTGCTAACGCTAGTTAGCATTGGCTCGCAAAACTACCTCTATCTTCCTTCATACTGAATGCAGAGACATAAACATGGTGTCCCATAGATAAAGGGCTTCTTTGCCAAAATCCCAAATCATCCCTTTGGGAAGAAAAACTATTTAACTCATATTGTAATTAATTATAGGTCATATTTCATAGAAATCTGAAATACTGGACAGTTATTAATTATCCCTTTTGATTAATGCACAAAATGTGTGTTGCAGATCATGCAGTTTCGGGGTTTTGTGTGGTTGCCAGTAGAAGTGCCGGCTTTATTATATATTAACAGTGAACAAGTGCTCCACTCATTATCCCATTCATAGCTTCCACTGCTCAACCCTGGCCCAGAGAACAGTGCATTCACACAGAGAAACACACAAAGGTCAGAACCTACTCCCACCACCCCCTGTTCCCCCTTCCAAAACCAGAGACTCTCCCTCCCTTGCCCCTCAGCCACACACACTTCCCTCCACTCTCAGGCCCCCATCCCATCCCAACAGAGCCTATACACTGAGGCCTGTTTACAGTTTCAGATCCCTTACTAACCTCTTTCACGCTCAACATTTTTTACACGACCAGGGATCATGAAAGAGAGCAAACGAGTCATTGATGGATCGGGCGGGGGTATAAACTCAGGGGGGCCGGGGGGCACAACCCCCGCTTCACCCCCAACCACCCCTTCCAGTCCTAGGGCTGTGTGAGTGGTGTGTTCTGATCAGGCCCGGCTCTCTCTCTCAGGTCCTAATGGGGCAACTCGTTGAGGGGGCCGTAGCTTTGATGCCGGCTGGGCTTCTTAACAATGTGTCCTTTCTGTGATTGGGGTGAGATATCGCCAGCAGGGTTCCAAGAGAGGGGAAAATGTAAACTACGGATTAGATCGACTAATGGCCCTTGCCTGTCATTGACGTTAATTAGCGTTAATTAGGAGGCCCTCATTAAACGCGATGGGGGTACGGCTATGGAACCTGTGTGTGTACGCTGGAGGCTTTCTTTCAGAACCCATAGGGTCAATTTAGACCTGGGAGACTCGGAAGAGTTAAGTACCATCGCTTTTATGTGAATGAAATTCGGAGCATGTTGGGAAAATGTCAGTAGTGCATTGTTAGAAATTCTCCCGGAGAATCTGATCGTCTTGTCCGCTCTCGTCGGTTCGACATCCTATGACATTAGCAAATCACGAGCCAATCACCACAGAGCGCGGGGGTGTTCCCAAAGCATGGCATTGGTCCCGCTTGGGAAAAACAGTGCATCTCAATATGGATGGAGCACAGAGCAAACAATACATGTATCATCTGGTAACTTTTTTCCTGCTGTGACAGGTACATTTGCTGCAGTCTATAAACACAACAACACTGATGGAACAGACCCCGGGCCCTGACCCTTTTTTTCACGTGCCATCAGAACCACATCGGACTGATATGCATTGCTGGTTGGGCCATGGGGTGGGGGCTTTACAATGAGTTGTTTCACGGGGTGTTGTAACCAAATCTGGTGGTTGTTTGCTGTATATACTGTAATTTGAGCTTTACACACATATACACACACAAGCCAGGGACTCTCTGTTAGCATCGCGGCTGCAGCCACTAGCACTTGTCCGCTGATGGCTTCCCTCTGTTGCTCTTCACTCGCTGGGTTTGATCTTCACAGCTATTCAGGGGGTCCTCTTTTCTACTGTTCCTGGGCTCAAGCCACCCCCCACAACTCTAACCCCAGTATACCACCTTATAAACCTCTGATCTGTGCTTGTGTATCCACTGAGCCGGGAAAGTGGCTGGTGGGATTTGGGATTGGGATCTTTTTGGCTAAAATCCTCCTCCGTGGTACATAATCGGACACTTTGTTGGCTCAGTTAACCCATATTGTCATAGAGGCCCATTGGAACTCTGATGCTATTCAGCTTGCCGCCACATGACATGTGTCCTCCCCTCTGCTTAGGATGTCCACACACACACACACACACACACACACACACACACACACACACACACACACACACACACACACACACACACACACACACACACACACACACACACACACACACACACACACAGGTCCACCATGTCTCTGTGACTCACTGCTACCTGAGGGGTGTTTTCATGTTGACATACGTGGCCACCCCTCCTGGCTAACTTGCTCTCATGCTTGATCCCCAGCAGGATTCAACAGTGTGAAATAGGGGGGCCCCCAGTTTGGTGGCAGAGTAAAACGAAAAACAGAAGAAGAAAAATGCCTCCCTGGCCAACACCTGGTATCACTTTATTAACCCTCGGCTGTCTCGACCCTGAGAGCCCAGGAACAGCGGGGGCAAAGGGGGCGGGGGGGCTATGGACGTCACCACACTGCCTTTGAAGGGGGAAGTGATGCCCCGCATCGGAGTCCCAGCGATGACTTTACCAGTGCCATGACCCTCGTGACCTCGACCCCCCACACCTCCCCTCTCTCTTCCCCACCATTCCTCCCTCCCCACCTCCCCACAGCTGCTGGTTCCTATTGGCCGGCAGTGGAGCTTCAGTGGTGGAGGTTAGAGGGAGAGAAGAAGGGAATGGAAGGAGAGGAGGAGGAGGAAACGGAGGGGGCCACGGCGAAAGGTCAACTGTTGGTCAGAGATTTTTATTGGGAGAGGAGGAGGGAGGGAGAGAGGGAGAGGGAGAATGTGTTAAAGACCACCGTCTGAGATTTTAACAGTGGGGAGGGAATTTGGCCTTTTTCCACCCCTGCACACGTTAACTACGCAGAGATGGCTGGACTGACCTAGACTGCTGGCCTAATGTTACGTTACTAAGAACAGAGGAGTATTCTCCAAATGTTTGTTACTGAGAACAGAGGATTTCTCCAAACGTTTGCTGGTGGTTCTTGTCTTCTGTGCCTAGAGATTGGACCATGGGTTATAGCCTGGCTAGTTGAGATTCCATCATAAGGACGTCACATAGAGGACATCTGATGCAATCAGACACTAAAGCAGGTCTGGGATCAGTCAGAAGTCTGGGTGGCCCTTGACATGGCCATTGGTGAATCATGATCACAAAATAATCTATACGGCCTGATGAGGTGAATCTAACAGCATGCTGTCCAAAAGCATGACATCTAGACAGACTACGTTGAATAGACTAAATCATCGCCCACACAGACAAACCTCCTTACACTAGAAGATAATTAATCTCATGCTGGAGTTATTGGAGATGAATAATAAAAAAACGGCATCAGGATCCCCAATCTTTCCGCATTGTGCTCATATGCTGCCTCATTTCCTGTTTTTGGCATTCTTATCACCACAAGAGCACAAAGACGACATTTGGCTAAAACGCTAGCCGCTTCCAAGAGACGTACGGTTGGCAGGCCTGTGTCAGCGAGGTTCCACTGGGAATGCATTAGGAGCCTTGCTGGGCGGTGCTGGGTGTTCTTCTCCAGATGTCTGTCTTCTTCATGGTTGTTTCAATGGAAAACAGTGTCACACAAGGTTATCTCCTGACTTGGCCCCGGCCATGCAACGTCAGAACTGTTCAGGCTAGCCTAGTGCGCACGGGCTAGCAAGTCACAAGGGCTTCCCTTCCCTCCGCAGGGGCCAGGGGTTCATTTATTGCCCGATCGCATGACCGCATGACCGCAGATCAGTGTAGAAATGCCTGTAAACATTGCATTATGAAGGTTGTATCTGTTTCAGCCCCAAGTACACTATTTTGTTAAGCCCATTGGTCACAGTCTCAACGCCTGATCATTTATAATTGTGTCTATCAGGACGCAAGGCTGCCTGCCACAAGGCCTCCTTATACAGTCTTATGTATGGATTTAGGTAGTCACACACTTACATGGTCCTCATGTGGTGCAGCCAATAGACTGTATAGAGGAAACTGTAACACACTACTGAAGATTTGAAAAAGTTCTGCTTATTATTTGTTTGTTACATAAATGTGAACTAACAACTTCTTAAACTGTGGACAATTTATGGTATCATAAATAGTGTGGAAGTGTGATAGGGTATCTTTTTTGGTGAATAAGTAAAGGACTATGGGCAAAGTGCGGTATCTTCCACTTTCCCCTCTCTCTCTCTCTCTCTCTCTCTCTCTCTCTCTCTCTCTCTCTCTCTCTCTCTCTCTCTCTCTCTCTCTCTCTCTCTCTCTCTCTCTCTCTCTCTCTCTCTCTCTCTCTCTCTCTCTCTCTCTCTCTCTCTCTCTCTCTCTCTCTCTCTCTCTCTCTCTCTCTCTCTCTCTCTCTCTCTCTCTCTCTCTCTCTCTCTCTCTCTCTCTCTGTAGGCATCTTTTTATGGAACTGACATTCCTAGAGTGGTCGAAACAGAAGCCCTTGTTTAGGAGCAACCCTCCCACCCAATCCCTTTTTTCATCTTCCTAGTTTTGGAGCCTGAGTTCAGAGGTCGAGACCCCTTCCAACTTCAGAGACATGTCAGGTCATGCTAGCACATAGCATTCCCTGTATAGCCCCCCTGGAAAAGGCCCACTGACTCTAGGTTGTGGCAGGACCCTACACAAAAGGTGTGAGTAAGTGTGTGTGTTTTTAAGACAGTCAGTTGAAAAAGACTTTTGGGAGAAAGTGTCCATGTGTTTAGAATTTTGTTATGTGTAGTTATTCCAACCCAAGTCCTAATATCAGTAGTTAGAATACATTAATTATAACAGATTGTTTAAGAACTATTAACTCTTTATCTATATAACTATAACAAGCCTGATCATATGTCATAGCTTTCTCTTTGGACTAAATGTACAGGAAGTTAGTGAGCTTGTTTGTTAAAAATGTAAACAATGAATTAATGTAGAAATACATTAAATAGGAAACTGAAAACTGAAAACAATAAGATGGTACTGAATTGAAATAAACATTGAATACTGTAAAACAAACACAGTCATTTATCCAAGGGTCAAAGTTGAACCGATAATAAAAATAGCAATTTTAGGGAGTGTCTTACTGGTTTTGTAAAGGTCATGAGACTTAGCAGGGACTTCATTCATGTCATAACATAGCTTGCTCAGCAAAATGGCAACAACTTCATAACCAGTGCAAAAAAAGGATGAGGAATGAGCTTGGGATGGACAAACAGGGAAAATGGAGTGGGGAAACATGTGACCCCTTCCAACATACAAACAAATAACTAAATAAATCCTAAGGACACAGGGGTGAGGGAAGCAACCCCTACGGGGTCAGTGCAGGAACAGATAAATCTCCCTTAAAGACGCCATGCTTCTCCATGGTTAACCTCTTAATCAACCCCAATCGGCCAAAGGAAATAGCAAGGCCAAAAAACTGTCGGCTCAGACCGCTATAAAAAGTAAACATGCTCACACATTCACTTTGACACAAGCACACACACAAACACACACACAAACACACACTTCCTTGGATTTTCATTTATGTCTGTCTCTGTGCTAGCCTAGTTCTTGAACACTACACTCCATGTAACTAGTTGGACTTGATCACATACATAGAGAATCCAAACACCACTTCTTGTCTCTAAGGGCCTTAGCGAGGCCCTGTCCAACAGGTCATTCAAGTCCCACTTCTATTTTCGCCACACACTCAGCTCACATACCTGATCAGTTTATGGATACCTTTCTGAAAATGGGTCATATTTAGCATAGCCAGAAGAAGCATTGCATTGTGGGCCTCTGGCGTTGTCAGGGCCTCCATAAATTACCCAGTAAACCTGTTGCCTTTGCATTTGCTAGGCAATCCTATGCGGTCATGTTGACCCCCCAACCCCTCTTACCCCTTAAACCCAAACCCAACCACCAGTTGCTGGGGTCATCTATCACTTAAACATGCAAAGGTATTGGTTCATTAATTTAGGACTAACTAGTTTTGACATGGGTTAGGTTGGCATAAGCTGTAATATCAATTTCAATCATCAAGTTACAGCTAAATAACAACAACAATTACCATAATTTATATTCAGAAATACAATCAGAAGTTTTATTGTCATCTTAATAAGCAATTAACAAAGGTCCATCAAATCATGTCTCTTTATAGGTGGCACATCTTTACCTGCATTGACTCTTTTTTGCAATGACTCTCTTGAACTGGTTATGCACATCCATTGGACTCTACCCACACCCTCACACATACACACACACACACATGCACACTACATACGCCCACACACATGCATACTGACCCCACACACACATTCACAAACACCCCCCCCCCCCCCCCCCCCCCCCCCCCCCCCGCGCACACACACACACAGCCTATACACTTTCACACTCACTACATATGCTGCTGCTACTGTCTATTATATATCCTGTTGCCTAGTCACTTTATCACTACCTATATGCACATAGCTACCTCAATTACCTCGTACCCCTGCACATTGACTCTGTACTGGTACTCCTTGTATATAGCCATGTTATTTTTACTCATTGGTATTTGTTATTCACTGTGTAATTTTTCCTCCTGTCAGTATTTCTGTTTTATTTTATATCTATAACTCTGCATTGATAGAAAATTACTCATAATTAAGCGGTTCACTGTTAGTATATGCCTATTGTATACGAACCATGTGACAAATAAATACAATTAGAATTTGATGGATCGTTTTAATGCATTCTAATTAATCTGCCATGGAAACGGATCCAATTTCACTAGTTCCAAATCTCAACAGTTCACTTAAGGCAATGAAAACATAATATACAACTAGTATTGGTCTATCTACTTATGTTGAAGAATGGAGGAGGAGTACATATAATATGCATAAAAAAAAAGAGCAATTTTGGTTGAACCTCATTAAATGTCGCTTTGCTCAATTAAATTGACTTGAAAACTCCTCCAGCCTTCCTCATAAGCCTTCAACGTATAGAATTACACCCTAATTATTAGGCCTCCAAACCAAAAAGTGCCCTTGGTCACTAGCCTATAGTCAATGGAATGCTCTAATAGCGAGTCAAGGGGCTAATTGGAAGACAGGTAAGGTTACATGTGACAACAATTATGCCGAGCGCGAGGCCAACGTTTTCGCCCGGGGCACTTGAAGCACTGCACTCAACCTGGCTAAAAGCTAAGTGGGTCCCGTCCTCTTCGCGCTTTTTTCCTTTGGGTAAATCACTTCAACGTTAATGAAGTTTTTCCGTTCCCGTAGCTCATTCTGTGAATGTGATTAACCCAGGCTGTACTCTGTTTATACTTTAGGGCTACTGAATATTTGGTTTTACGCATGATTTTCAAACCAACCTGCACCGGCAATAGGTTGGCTAATGACATTGTAATTAAGATATTTTAAAGATGAGTTATCCTCATTGAAAAAGTAAAAATCATAAAAGCAAAATGTGTGTAGCTTTGCATTTCTGAAAGCGCAAAACCTTCACGACACACACTGTTCGGTCTGTTCTGGTACAATTGTTCAAACAGCATGAACGCTAAATAGAAAATGCCTTCTAAATGGCACAGCTTAAAATTGTGTGAATGAGTTCAAGTCAGAATAGTTTCAACGGGTTAATGGCATTTCCATTTGTGAAAATTTATTGGCCTTAAGAGAGCTAACTTTTGGCGAACAACGGTTGGGGACATTTAGGGAGTATTTCCCTCTGCATGTTATGACACGTCTGGGGGAAAAAATCTACTCACAGATCTGTTGCGAGAAAACATACATTGTTGATGTTGTCAAAGTTGCTAGTCTTAAATGCTGTTATCAACATCTGACATTTCAGGCCGGAGTTAGAAAATATGAATTTGTATTTGAGTTAGGCCTATAACTTACCTTCGATTTTGACTATGATCAAGTCACAAACAAATGGCTGTTACATATACTGGTATTAATATCCCATGACCCAGGTCTAGGTTATCAAATTCTGCAGAGTGAAGGGTTTGAAACATGTACTATTTTAGTTGAATTTACTTCTAGTCTTCACATGGGATTCTGCTGCGGTCATGTACAATGGTCTTATTACTCCTCAAATGACAGATCAGGACCTGTCTGGAAAAATAATGAGGTCCCTGCTGTTTTCAGCTTGAAAACCCCATTAGAGAAAAACACAGTAGCCATCGTTAATTACTGCTATGGCCTTTTGTGCATTGATATCCAGATGGCAAGTTTAGCTGCACAACAAACGGACAAAATTAACACTCCATATGTGTGTCTTGGTGAGAAGTTTGACAACTTGGTTTGGCACAATCGATAATCTTACTGTGAAAACTGTATAGCTTTCAGCACCTGGGCATAACATTAAACATTCAGAAAGAGTGCATTGTGGTATCAGTAGGACAAGTAATTAAAATATATATTTTTTTAAAGTGAATTAAAGTGGGTATGATTGAGTTCAATAGCCATCAAATAAACAATGAAAATAAAAGGTAAATTAGAGTGGAACAGTTTATAAAGACTGATGTTTGGGGACGTATTTGACATAGGCCTATTACTTTGATAAAAGCATTTTACCCTTCGACTGAGGCCTAATAGTTTTGTGTTATTAAATTTTAAAAATCAAGATCTATGTCTACGTTGCTTTGTGTATACAGCTACACTCTGCTATACAGTAATAACACAGCCACTCTATCAACCAGAACATACTGTATAGCTAATCGGCGGCTGCGCCAATTGGAGAGTGCCTTACTGCTTTATTCTCCTCTGGCCAATTGAATCTGCCCGCACATGCGTAAAACCGATCTCAATGAGAGGAGGGGTCATGCCTTATATGGTAGTTTTGGCCTTATATGGGGGGGCTACAAGCACGGCTGTTTAGTGTCACTTTCACCAAATTCTAACTATGATTCTCAGAGATGGGACAGATAGCCGACGGGTGAAGTACATGATTGGCAAAGATATCTGCTTGTAAACATACTGCATCTACCACAGAGCACTCCATCCATGGTTTATCGACATTTCTATTCAGACCTCATCGTGGCGCACAACAGTAGAGGAACGAAAGTAACTTTTCTTTTGGGATTGCACGTCCGTATGAGTTCACAAGACAACTTCGATCACATAATTGCGTAGAACTATGGTCAGTATTGTGTTTTTGTGATTGGGAGAATATTTTGATTTAGTTCAGTTCGAATATTAAGCAGAATAAGATTCGAGGCAGTCGATATTCATGAAAATGACACTTTAACGACCACTTCTCCATTCTGTACATGCTGTATTGTTAGTCGACTTTTCAAATACACTCTAAGTTTTTGAGAGAGCGTGTTTATGGATTTCTGCGCAGAGCAGAACACTGGCAGTAGCCTCCATTCTTACGCAATAGCCATGTTGATACCGTGCTGTCTTCGTAAACTTTGATATAAGTTTACAGAAGATACGTTTACGACAGGGACATTTTATTAACTAGAGAACATCTATTTGATAATATATTAAATACTTTTTGGAGGAAGTGGGAAGCGCCTTTTCGCCCTGCCTTGTTTTCCCAAGACGTCAGAACGGATTCTTATCTTCTCCCCGCGCTACGGAGTTGGACTCGTATCTGTTGTTTAACCAAATTGTTTTAGGATAGCATGGCAATGGTAGTAAACCAGTGGCAAGAGAACATTTCGGCGGATCCCGGGTCCCAGCTCCAGATTTGCAGTCAGGAGCCTGGCGGGACACCGGGAACCCCCTCTGGTTCCACCCCGGGGAACGATGCACTTTCCGGGGACAAGATTCCCAACGTGGACTGCATGGTGTGCGGGGATAAGTCCAGTGGCAAGCATTACGGTCAATTCACCTGCGAGGGCTGTAAAAGCTTCTTCAAGCGTTCGGTGCGACGGAACCTCAGTTACACATGCCGGGGGAACCGCGACTGTCCCATCGACCAACATCATCGGAACCAATGCCAGTACTGCCGACTGAAGAAGTGCCTCAAAGTCGGCATGAGAAGAGAAGGTAAGACAGGATGTGAGATTCGGTGAAGACTGTAGCCTTTATGCAAATGTAATGTAAATTAATAAAATGATCAAATTTAGTTTTGGCGGACGTTTGATGTCAAGAATATCGGTGCGTAAAGTTGAAACCATATAACGTTAGTGATTTAACGATGGATATCCGTGTCTTATAGATTTCCTGCTTCTATCAGTCATAGTTCCCCTAAAAGGCATTTGTAGTCTTCTGTAACGCAATGTTTGTTGTTTCAGATCGTCTACCCTTGTATTTCCTATTCAGTCCATAGTATGCAATTATTTTTCTCCCCTCGGAAAAGGGCTCCCTTTGTCTCCCCAATTAATTCTGGTGTTTGCTCCTCTACACCCTATCCGCTACAAGAGGGCCCGCTACATGTATTGTATTGTGCATGATTAAGAACGGGTCAATTAGTGCGAAAGAAGAACAGTGGCAACGTGTTCGCAAAGCACTGCGTTTCACTTTTAATCAGTCAGCTAGGACCTTGCCGCGTCATGTTCAATCAGATGAGTTGTGTTAATTACAACACGCCAACCAGACACTTGTAATCTTCACAAAGCTTTGCACATACATGTCTCCATGCTGGACGTCGGTGTACTCTGTGTTTTATGCGTTACCCACCAACAATACTACATTTCTCTAATCATAAATACATGTGCATCGCTGTGCAGTGTAGCCTACTCTGGAGTCAACCTTGTTAGTTTATTGTAATAGATTTTATCGCAAATTATATACTGTAATTCTTGCTAAACCTGGCCACGCAAACTGTTGTGGATACTCCAAAAGGTTCCTATGATATGACCATAAACAGTGCAAATAGTGACACAAACAGTAGTCAACAGAAGACGTGCGCTCTGTGCAGGAAGCACGCTGTGTTTAACTTCCAGTGTGTGAGTGTATCAAGCAGGCAGGCCTATTACAAACGAGGTCTTGAATACAGTAGCCTCTGTCATAATGAACTATACAATACATTTTAGGTGGAAATACCCGTCCTATCGCCTACAATTATCATTCAAGGGATCTCGTTAGTGTGCTAGTGTGTACACTGTACACAGTTCATGTAAAACACTGCAGGGTAAATTTAGTCAGCCATGCCCCTTTCTGACTGAATGAACCCGAGGAAATCTCCTGACACAGCGCAGTCTGTTGACCTTTCATCTACATAAACATGCTCAGTATGTTATCAGACCATTATTTGGCTACATTATATATTAACTACTGCAGATAACATTTTAAAAGGGATTTGATTTGCTATGTTACTATTATATGGTCTAGAATAATATTCAGCAAAAACACGATTCAGAAATCTCAATTCTTTCAAGTGTTGATTAAATTGGTACAGGTCTGTCATACGCAAAACAGACTCATCCTCATCGTGGATTATAGGCCTAGAGACCTGTCCTCGTAAGTGTCAGTGCCTTTGAGGAACATCTTGAAATCGCACTTCTTTAAAATATTAAAAGTGTTGGTTTTAAATTGATGATGACTGACGTGGTTAATGCAGGCCTAGGCATAACTATTTTGTATATGCCTAATTTTCTAATTGACATTCAATCAATAATTATAATTGAAATGTTATGCAGAGTTGTGTTGTACTACAACCAAGTGTTAGCAATGCTTTTAAACGGCAACCTTTGTGAGGTAGTAAATAAAACATATTTAAAACAAAATTGTTTTCTTTAGGTCTACCAATCATTTTCAAACCCTGAAAGAAAATCAAATTATCTTTTTAGTCAGATTATAATTAACAAAATATTAGAGGCATAATTTAGTGTGAAATAGTCTACATATATGTTTCTAACTCAGCAATAGGGCCCAAGATAAAGTCCTGCTAACTATTTGCCCTGAAAAGTTCAGAGATAGCCTAATGGTGGGGATAATTAATAATAAAAGCACCAATTGTACACATTTAAATGCAGCATTGCAATCACATTAAAGGCTTACTGGTAGCAGCGAGAAAGGAGTAAGACTACACACCCAAAGCTACTTTTCGTCTTCCCCAGAGGTCATACATAAGTCATGTTTCTTCTACATAATGCACCTGGGTCGGCTGACAGAGGAGGCCATTGGGCTTTCTGAGTTATAATCCGTGTGAATTTTGGAACATTTTGGAAATAGACAAATGTACATTCCTGCCCTGAATATGGATTTGAAATCATCTCAAATTGATTGTTGAAACTATCAATAATTAACTTTGTAATAGTTATTCAAAAACGTGTGTTTGCTCTTGGGTTAAAGCAGAGGACTATCACTTCTATAACAGTCATCAGAAATATCTTTAATTTCCCCAAATAAAAAGAAACCACTACAAGGTATTGCTTACTTGTGTTATGCAAGCCATGCACAAAAGAATCATCTAAATATCATGCTATTCTCGACACATGGATTGGTAACCAGTGGTGTGTATTCATGGCTGCCAAGGGAAGCCAGGCGGACCCAAAAATTGACCAAGAAAAAAAAAAAATACTGAACAAAAATATAAATGCAACATGTAAAGTGTTTCATGAGCTGAAATAAAATACCCAAGAAATTTTCCATACGCACAAAAAGCTTATTTCTCAAACAAAATGGCACAAATTTGTTTACATCCATGTTAATGAGCAAATCCCCCTTTGCCAAGATAATCCATCCACCTGACAGGTGTGGCATATCAAGAAGCTGATTAAACAGCATGATCATTACACAGGTGCACCTTGTGCTGGGGACAATAAAAGGCCACTCTAAAATGTGCCGTTTTGTCACACAACACAATGGCAAGTTTTGAAGGAGTGTGCAATTGGCATGCTGACTGCAGGAATGTCCACCAGAGCTATTTAATATACATTTCTCTACCATACGCTGCCTCCAACGTCATTTTAGAGAATTTGGCAGTACGTCCAACCGGCTTTACAACTGCAGACCATGTGTAACCACGCCAGCCCAGGACCTCCACATCTGGCTTCTTCACCTAAGGGATCATCTGAGACCAGCCACCTGTACAGCTGATGAAACTGAGGAGTATTTCTGTCTGTAATAAAGCCCTTTTGTGGGGAAAAACTGAGTCTGATTGGCGGGGCCTGGCTCCCCTGTGGGTGGGCCGATGCCCTCCCAGGCCCACCCATGGTTGTGCCCCTGCCAAGTCATGTGAAATCCATAGATTAGGGTCTAATTCATTTATTTCAACTGACTGATTACCTTATATGATCTGCCCCTCTGTCTCTGTATGTGTAGGCCATGTATCTGATGCTGTCTGGTTTAAAGAGTATGACATTGTTGCCTCTCGTAGCATTGAATGCAAGGGAAGCCAGCGAGCATTTGGCCTCCATTGATAAAAAAGCATCAAATAATAGCCAATCAGCATTGAGCAAAACTGAGTGAGCTCAACTGTGAATGGTCCTGGTGCACCAAAAGCACAAAAGTGTTAAGGGTAAGCAGCTTGGATTTGGCATCACTCCTATCAAATTGAATTGAGAGCATACGTCATTGACAGAAGCAACTTGAATTGTTGCGTTGTTGTGTTGTTGTCATCCGGTGGCTAGCTAGCTAAAATTGTCCCTTTCCTAAATTAGACATGGATGGAGATAGGGATTTGGACTTGTGGTTTTACTTAATTCTCTGGTACTGGCAATAATTATAACGGTGATTCTGATCCAACCATTAATTCATACATTGTGCCCCTGGCCTGAGAGGATGGAAGTTCAATATGTAGCAAGTTTTAGAAGGCTAATGTAACTAGCTAATGTTGCCCATGAAAGGAAGTTAGATTAGTGAGCAAACATTTTAGCCAGGTAGCCTAGGACAAAAAAATTCCCTGTTCTAGCAATCCTCCCTCTCTCCCACTCACACGCACACGCACACGCACACACGCACACACACACACACACACACACACACACACACACACACACACACACACACACACACACACACACACACACACACAGAAATCAACCATGGACAGCCACATCATATTTAGCTTGATGATTGGAATAAATCGTTTTTTGTGTCTTTTAGTTGTCACTGTATTAGACAAAGCATAGGTTGAAATGTTGAAGTTGAAATGGTGCTGAAATAGTGGAGGCAGCTCCTGTTTTCTTTGCAACTTGTGGTAACTCTCCGTGGTTCTAAATCAATAGTTGTTTAGTGGTCCAAAAATGTCAGAAACATTACCTTGCTTGACCATGCTGTAGGTCATGTAACTATTTGTTACATGCAAAATGCTTTGTGGCCTTCACCGGATAGATGTTGCTCTCTGGTTTTGTGATGAAACAAAGGTGTGGTTGAATTTATTCTACCACTGTGTCTTCTTATTGTCTCTGCCTTTAGGCCTATATATCACAGTGTCAAGGCATATGAACTAACAGGTTATAGAGCAAACAATGTAATTATCACAACACATAGAGTAGGTTGTAATATGGTATTTTTCCTGGCTTCCCCAGTGATTTTACCCACGCACTTCTACTGTTGGTAACATGCGTAAAAGTAACGTATTGATGGTGTAGGAGGCCTCTGCCAGTGAAAATAAACAAATATAGCAGAATATCAACAACAAAGCATATAAAAACAAACCTGACAGGTTATGTTTGTGGTTAGGCGGGCCTTTCTTGTCGACCAAGTCGCTGCCCCGCATCTCCCCTCCCTCTCCAAAAATGCACCACTCCCTAGTGGCGAAATTCTGTAAAACATGGCAACGTTTTAGTAAGGTACAAAAAAACGAGTAATTGATCCTATCTATGCTGTAACTTGCTCCAAAATGTACTTCACACACATCTGTATTATTTAAGATAAGTGTCACATTCGCTGGCTTATTCAGGAGTGTTATTTGGACAGTTCGGTTGATCTTTACGGTGACCCTTAGTGTGTAACTTGACTGAGAGGTCACTCTATTTCAGCCCACATAGATATCGAATATCTCGTGTTAAAGGTTGATTTATACTAAACAGTCATGTAAAAGGTCATGTTTACCTCTTCACTGCTCTACCTGTTTGGCACCTCTGGCATCTCTACTCTCCATATTTCTCAATGACATTACTGCTTAGAGTAGAACACTGGTTTAAGGGATAAGGAAGTAGTGAGGAAGAGAGAGACAGTGAACCTGTGCAACTGGCTGACAGTTCCTTGGGCTAGTTGGGAGAGAAGTGCATATCATGTTAGGCTGTCGGAATGTTCCGTATGTGCTCCTCTGACCTTAGTGAGACCAAAAAAGACCAATATAGACTGTGATGTTTGTCAAATTCACACGTTCGAAGAACACACTGTATCCTTTTCACATTGCCAATTTTACATTCACAACTAGCAGCCTTCTTCTCATGCGTACAATACATTCCCTACCAGCTACCACACATAGTGACATGGTCACAGATACCAACTCACATGGTGACATGCACCCAGAGATTGGCATGGACAGGCACACTGTCCACTAGAGTACACACTCTAGATCAGGAGTCTCCAACCTTTTCTAGTATGGGAGCTACTTTTAAAAAATGAAACGTGTCGCGAGCTACTCATTTTTTCTAGCTATGTTTTCTGTCAATATACCTGCTAAAATAATGGTTAATAAACAAGCGGGGTCCTATAGAATTTTTCTTCACAATTCTGTTTTAGATTTTCCCAACCGATGTTTTTTTCTTAGTTTTATTTTTCCTGGTTTTAGATTTTCAGATTTTTTCACTCTCAAAATTGCAATTATTCATAGAGAAACAACGAAATTGGATGTTGTGAGTCCATGTCAAAGCTCAAATTAAATCAGAAGACCCTTTTGTAGGTCTGGAAATAAAACTAGCAAATTCATTTTTTTGTGTGTTATTCCCCTTTAGTTGTGCATCTGGCCTTTTAATTGCAAATCTAGCAAGTGAGGATTGTGCCATCTAATGTGCTGGTCTAGTGATGGTTCTGTACTGCTAATGCTCATTTCATGGCAACGTTTTCAAATAATAGATACAAATGATATACTTACTCATGATATACTTCTGCCAGGTATGCCTACTTTGCAGTTAATATTTAATATAGAAGGATTGGGAGAAAGTATTTCTGTCAACCCACAAGACGGTTATCACATCAACTGGCTACACACGGAGTGACAAAAGCACGCACCACACAGACAGACAGGGGCAATATTGATGGAAATTTATTGGCAGATGGTGTTAGGTTTGGCATTTTAAGCCAATAGTGGCTAACTAGGGGTGGGATAATATCAATAAATAGTAGCTGGGTGCTTGTGGTGTCTGATACTTGTGAGATTTGTTTATGACAGTGTGCCGTGGAATACGTGAAAATTGCATGGAATTGTTTGGCGAGTTACTCATATGTGGGCTGCGAGCTACTGGTAGCTCGCTATCAACCTGTTGGAGAACACTGCTCTAGATTGTTCATAGTAAGTACATAGTTACGATTGTTCATAGACAGAACATTCAAAGACAGATTATCTTCATTGTGACTCCTAGTGTGTGTCCTTCAATGGTAAATAACACAGGGAAAGTCCTGTATATTGATATTCAGTTACTCATACATAGGATTATGAAACACATCACTCTTGACGAGACTCGCTGCTACAGCTGGTGACCCTTGGTTCACACCGACCAAACACAGAGACGGATATACTGTAGGTCAACGGGAACCAGAAACTAAACATTAATAATGGAGATGTTCAAGGTCCAAATGTGAGGTTGACTCTATTGAGTAAGTACCACGGCTCGCTAGCTGACTGCCTTTATTGACTAATCCATACACGTTGTTCAGTTTGTATGAGCAGGCAATCACAAACCGAGACTAGTTTGACCCCTAAACTCTGGCCCGCCAAAACATTCCCCTATTTCAATACTGTCATAGTTTATTGACATGTTAGAATAGGTCTCTTTAAGTCCAAGCTGGCTGTAAGGTTCCAGCACCATGGCTTCCATATTGACAGAGGCCTTGCCATTATTCACTGTCAGAAAGCAGCCTCCATTGAAGTGACAGGCCACGAAGAGACCATAGAGCTGAGGCACTAGTCGTTTCCCATTCTGATATCCCCAAGGCTAGGATTTAATATTTTAGAGGAGGGGGGTGTGTGTGGAGGAATAGAGCTCACTCTGCAGAGATGGGCTTCGTTTGACACCTCAAGGTGAATAGACTCCAGTTCACGATACATTGCGTGTCATATTGTCATGTTTCTCTGTTGAGTCTCTCATTTTCTCTGTTGTCTGTACAATAGCCAGGTTAGCCTATTGCCACAATATGAAAGGCTAGCCTTTACAGTAAGTCCAGCGTTATCCATATCCATTGTTACATTTTGAAATATTGTGTTGTTTTGATTCCAGGCCAATTTACACCAATTTTCTTGAGATACAGCCATTGAGTTTTTAACTCAATGTAATAAAAATGAATCGCTTGTATAGCATAGCTTGTTGTGTGATCTCTTCCATTGTAGAAATGGATATGAGTGAGTAGAGAGATGGATAGAAAGCCAGAGCACTCCTCCGTGCAGGGTGCATTTCTGTTATTAATTCATATCTGCTTCATCAAAGCAGCGCCAACGTGACTGGGTGGATATTAAAGAGGCTACGTTTGCAGCTAATGCGTCTGAGCTTCCTCACCGGGAAGCTCTCTCCATCTCCGTCTGTCTGTATCTCTCTCCCTGTCTCTTTACCCGTTCCCTCTCCCTTTCCATACAATGTCATACTTCACCCTGTCTCCCTCCCTCCCTCTTCCTTGATCCCATTGTCTCTTTCAGGGGTTCCCAAACTTTTTCACTATGCCCCCCCCCCCCCCCCCCCCCTTCCAGCATTGGGGAAAATCCCGCGTGCACGCGCCACGTCTATTTCTATGGGTACAAGCACTGTTCATGACACAAACTGTTCACACCCCTCTTGTTGATGGAGAGAATTCTGCAGGTTTAAAGCTTATTTTCTGCAATTCTACGCATTTTGTCATGTCTAATGTGTATTCATGTGATATTTATAGGTCTCTAAGGTATGCAGTGACTAACATGACAAGAGGAACTGATGATGCACTACCCAATTTCGGGAATTGCACCTTGTGCATTCTACTATTACAACTTTCAAGAGTACGTTTAAAGCCAGACTGAGTTCCTTTATTTTTTTATTTTTGTGGGGGGGACCACCCCTTCCGACCCTTTGGGGGCGCGCCCCACAGTTTGGGAACCACTGGTTTATTTCACTTCATCCCTCTATTTCTCAATTCTCTACTCTTAAACTCACCTTCATCTTCATTCTCAACCTATTTTCTTCTCTCCTTTCCTCTCACCCTTTCTTTCTCTCCACGTCTTTCTCACAGCCTTGGCCCCCTTTCCTCTGTGAATTTGTAGTTGACTACAGGTAAATGGTTTGACTTTTTGCCGGTGGATTGGTGCTTCACTGTAACCCTTGCATGCAGAGTGAGAGCAGTGACCCAAGAGTTCAATCCAGAGTTCAACCCAAGCTAAAGGAGTCTGTGAGAAGCACAGGAATAACACATGAATGTCACATCACACACTCATCAGACACTCCTCTCTGAACGGGCTTACACAATACACACTGCTTTACTGTCCAAAATAAGCATTTTTTTTTGTGTATCTGTGTTTGAATGTTACAGTATCTTGTGTTTTATGTTAGCAGACTTTTAAGGGACTACACAAAAACCATTATACCACTTATCTCAGTTGACAATGAGGCTGTGCCAAATCTGTCATGCTTCTAGTACATAGCCCCTGACTATGACCTTTTACAGGAGCAGATAGTCCTTAATTGTATTTATCTACAATAGTTTCAACTGTCTTGTACTTCTAGCACAATGACTAAAGGCCAAATAAGGACAGCCTTGGTGGGATGCTTAACTCCGCGGCAACACACTCTCTGTGACTCGCTGTGGTGGTGTTTTTTAAAAGTCACGGCTGAAATCGCCCATGATACCTGTTTCGTGCCCTTTTCTCCCCTCTGCCTTATTTATGTACCTTGATGTTAGATGTAGTGCCATGGTCTTTCTGTTTGGGGTTTTAGGCTCTTTAGTTGTTTGGTCCCACTGTTTGCCAGTACCTCTACTGTCAAGAGATAGGGGATTTGGTCTTTCCAATCACACTAAGCCACCGCCGACCAATTAGAAATCGGGAAATCGATTATGGCAGGCATTCAAATCTGTCTCTACATCCTCACTCTCACTCTCTCTCATCCCATGCCACTCACTATCTTTCTCCCTCTCCCTTTTACCCTGTCTATGCCCTTCTCTCCCTGTCTCATTCATTTCCCTTGCTCATTCACATAGATGCTTTTCATGCGTCATTTCGACTCAAGCACTCACGCACTCACACACAACCTCCTCAAAGAGGCTTTTCAGAAGACAAGTGGATGGGGTGGATTTGGCATCTGGTGGATTACGGCATTAATCATTATGATGCATTGATTATTATTATTTTAATTCAGATAGTTATAATAACATACTAACCTCTAATGAAGGACAACCATGTTCTAGAAAAAGTTCAGGTTTGGGTACGACCAGGAGTTGTTTTTTTGTGAGTGACATGGTACGGCCCATTGTGCAATGCTGTCTCTGTACGCTACGTTGTCGTTTGCAAAGTGAGGCAACATTCTTTCCCTGGGACAGGAGTGCTTGTGTTCAAGGGAGACCAGTATTTTTTGGTCACAAACTCAAACGTTTTTCTTATCATTCAACAGTCTTGAAATTCTATGGACATATCTATTGACTTACTATGTTCTTGAGTGATTTGACCTGCCCTCTTTGGTACACTGCAGTGTATAAAATTTTCACAGCTGTTGTGTCGAAGGACAGGTGATGCTGAGTTTCAAAGTATTTTCCAAACACTAGCCTGCCCTCCCTCCCTCCCTCCCTCCCTCCCTCCCTCCCTCCCTCCCTCCCTCCCTCCCTCCCTCCCTCCCTCCCTCCCTCCCTCCCTCCCTCCCTCCCTCCCTCGTACTCTCTCTCCCCTTCTCTCTCTCCCTCGTTCTGTAACTGTAGAGGGAGTTATTAGTCAGACAGCGGGGATGACTGAACAGGTGTTTTCCAAATGGGCTTTGAGCTGCCGCTTCTTAGCTCGGCGGGGGTGGGGATGTGTGCTTAGCCTCTGCGTGCCCCCTTCCCCTTCGGCTGAGCCATTTGGCAGTGGGGGGGGGGGGGGGGGGGGGGGGGGCAGAGGTGTGAAGAACCATAGTGTCTTTACTGGCTGCTGGTTGCCATTACTCACTGATGCACGGCACCGGGGTCTGCCGGTCAGGAGACAGAGTGCCGACACATTTAGAGCCGCAGAAATGTCCCCCCATTTCTCCACGCTTTGCACCTCCAACCTCCACCCTCCTTCCTCCTCTCCCCAGACATGGCTTTTAGCTGCTAGCCCCAGTGTGATTTGGCCCTATATATTCCCATTGAGAAAGAGCAGACTCGTCTGAGTGCCTCTAGATGCTGCTTTATGACACAGTGGTAATTGCAGCCTACTAAATCAAGGCAGTTAGTGTTGGACGCAGTCATGACGTTGTGAATGCAGAGAAGCTTCAGGTCCTAAATGTTACTGTAACTGTGCCAGCTTGGATTGAAATAAAGCCTCTTAGGATAGATGGATATAGTACAGCCACATGAATGAATGAAAGATGCAGTAGTCTAACCAAGTTAGCTCCATGCCAAACAATTAGCTTCTAGCACTTGAGTATTCGCTTATGAAATGTCAAAAGAGGGAAAATGTATTTTGCTCATAAAATTCAAACGCTTTATCGCCTTATTTTCTTAACCCTTTCTTTCTTTCTCTCTCTCTCCCTCAGCTGTCCAGAGAGGCCGCATGTCCAACTCCCAGTCTAGCCCGGGTCAGTACCTGACCAATGGCAGCGACCCTTACAACGGGCAGCCCTACCTATCAGGATTCATCTCTTTGCTGCTGCGCGCCGAGCCTTATCCCACGTCCCGCTACGGGTCCCAGTGCATGCAGGGAAACAACCTGATGGGCATCGAGAACATCTGCGAGCTGGCCGCACGGCTACTCTTCAGCGCTGTGGAGTGGGCCAAGAACATCCCCTTCTTCCCTGACCTGCAGCTCATGGACCAGGTGAGGATGACCATTTTTTATGCCTGACTATAATCTTTTTTATGCCTGACTAGAAAATAGAAATTATGAATGCTTAGAGATGTGGTGTGGTCACTTTATTTGGATAGTCCCTTATGGATGAGCTGTAGATGCTCAACACAGATATTGCCCAGAACAAATATGTCTATGTCTGCAATTGGTATGTCATGTAAAGGTTCAATTGTGGGGTCAGCAGCCTTTAAGTTGGAGCATATCACTAACACTTGCCATACTCAATCATCTGCATAAGGAAGATTAACACTATTATCCTTGTTTCCCAGAACCACCCTCTGTCCACTCTGAACTAACCAATTCTACCACCATTCCTCCCGTGCCCTAGGTGGCGCTCCTGCGCATGTCATGGAGTGAGCTGTTTGTGCTGAACGCGGCCCAGTGCTCCATGCCGCTGCACGTGGCGCCCCTGCTGGCGGCGGCCGGCCTACACGCATCGCCCATGTCTGCGGAGCGCGTGGTGGCGTTCATGGACCACATCCGGGTGTTCCAGGAGCAGGTGGAGAAACTGAAGGTTCTGCAGGTGGACACAGCTGAGTACTCCTGCCTCAAATCCATCGTGCTCTTCACCTCCGGTGAGTGGCGTTGACTTTAGTGGTTTCTGTTTCTATATGTCTTTGTTTATGTCTATCTGTAGGATAGTTTGTGTTGTATTTTGTGCAGAACTACACATTTAGGTCATAGTGGTCACTCCAGATAAGTTAGCAGACATATGCAGAGTCTGCAGTACAGCATGTGGTTAACAACCAAGTGGTTAACAATGTATTTGTAAACAATGTATCTAATATATATGGATACCATATCAATATTATCATGGATGGACTACTTATATGAGCTAAAGAAGCGTAAATATTGGTGAAATAGCAATATAAAAACAATAGTTTGCTTATTGCTTTGATACACCACTTTTGCCACTGTATGAGGCACAGTAGATAATTATGGTTATTCTACGCCACCCAGAATGCTGTCAGATCTGGGTTTGGGATGTGTTGAGGATTCATTGTTTATGACCCAGGGGGTATGAGTGTGAGAGAATCCAACTCTGAGGTCTTGCTTTTTGTTTCCTGTCGATCGCATTTTTCCTCGTCTCCATCACACAGCTTGTCAGAATCACTTTGCATGTACCTAGTTCTGGCCCGCACTCTTCCATTTGGATGGCTGAAGAACCCCTTCGCTCTTCTCATTTATTTCATCACCCTCTTCTCCTTCACGCTTCCATCTATTATTGAAACCAGTCAGGCAGCCCCTCCCCTTTCCTCCTCTCCAAACCCCAGCCCTCTCACCCCTGCCCCCACCACCGTGCTTGAATTATTCATGGTGTGTTGCAGCAACAAGGGGGATTCGCCGCAGCCCAGGCCCTGACCTACACAACCCCTGTAGCTCTGAGCATCCATGTGATCCGTCCCACAACTCCAGCCAACACACACGCATACACACACACATGCATGTACACACAATGAGATAGACAGACCATTCGTAGACCAGGCCCCCCATCGAGACCTGCCTGCATGAGCTAACAAGGACAGACAAAATCTCTATACCCCCTCTCACCTCCACCCTCAGACATTCCACCCTATATCCCAGTCCCATCACCCTAAATCAAAGAGCGGCCATCTTACCACCGCCACCATCCTCATCCCCAGAGTGTGGCTGTGTGTGCCCAGGGAGCCAGACAAAGGGAGGAGGTGCCTGTAAAAGATGCCTGCGGAGGGGTCGTGGTAGCACGCGAGGGCTCAGTCACACAGACAGAACTAGCTTTCTCAGCCACTGATGCCTCACACAGACACTAAAATGGTGGATAGCTAAAAAAATGCACGCCTGCCCTCAAAGTGGGAAATGTGGCAGAATTTGCAGTTATACCCCACCTGGGGGGGGGCTTCTGCGACAAAAATATGAGGCACATGAATCTTTTGTTACGTGGAACTGAAGCTCAGCTGGACCAAGTTTGCGCAGGGGGCCGATTAAAGGGTACTGTAACAAAGGGACTAGCATGCTGGGTGGCGGGTAAAAGAAAATCCTGGCCCAGTGCTTCTGCTGCACACTAGAGTAAAGCACTTGGGAGAAAATTACCCTCGCTGTTCGATGCAGCCTTTAAACAAGGTTCATACTGGGGACAGAAACACTGGCACAGTAGAACTGAACGTGCAGTACAGTACCGTGCAGTACAGCACAGCACCATGCAGTACACTAAAAGGGACTTTGTTTTGAGTTCGCCCAACTCTGACCCCATAACCACGGAGCTCGAAGGGTGTGAAAAGTATCACACACATTCAACACACTCTCTGTGTGGTGTGAGACTCACACCAGGGACAGGTGCTAGGGGAGGTGTGCGACTCACACCAGGGACAGGTGCTAGGGGAGGTGTGAGACTCACACCAGGGACCGATACTAGGGGAGGTGTGAGACTCACACCAGGGACCGGTGCTAAGGGTGGTGTGAGACTCACACCAGGGACCGGTGCTAGGGGAGGTGTGAGACTCACACCAGGGACCGGTGCTAGGGGATGGTGTGAGACTCACACCAGGGACCGGTACTAGGGGAGGTGTGAGACTCACACCAGGGACCGGTGCTAGGGGAGGTGTGAGACTCACACCAGGGACCGGTGCTAGGGGAGGTGTGAGACTCACACCAGGGACCGGTGCTAGGGGAGGTGTGAAACTCACACCAGGGACCGGTGCTAGGGGAGGTGTGAGACTCACACCAGGGACCGGTGCTAGGGGAGGTGTGAGACTCACACCAGGGACCGGTGCTAAGGGTGGTGTGAGACTCACACCAGGGACCGGTGCTAAGGGTGGTGTGAGACTCACACTAGGGACTGGTGCTAGGGGAGGTGTGAGACTCACACCAGGGACTACATAGAATGACATATTTACTTAGGGATACAGACATTTCAGCTCTAATGTTTGTACGTAGCTGGACACAATTTCACATTGCATGTCAGTGTGAGGTCAACTCATCAGAACCATAATGAACCAGAAACTCATCAACACCTAACCTTCCTATCCCTTTCTCAGATGCCATGGGCCTGTCGGATGTTGCCCACGTGGAGAGCATCCAGGAGAAGTCCCAGTGTGCCCTGGAGGAGTATGTGAGGAACCAGTACCCCAGCCAGCCCAACCGCTTCGGCCGCCTGCTCCTGCGGCTGCCCTCCCTCCGCATCGTCTCCTCGCCCGTCATCGAGCAGCTCTTCTTTGTGCGCCTGGTGGGCAAGACGCCCATCGAGACGCTGCTGCGCGACATGCTCCTCTCTGGCTCCAGCTACAACTGGCCCTACATGCCCGTGCAGCGCGACCGCCCCATCTCCCTCCACTACAATGAAAACGGGCCCTGAGGAGGACGAGTCGCTGCGTATTCAGCTCTTCATCCATCCTTCATCGACCATCCCTCAATCCCTCCCTCCATTTATCTCCTCCCTCCATCCCCTGGAAGACCACCACCGTTCTGCCAAAAAGCAGACTGACCACCTCACCACATCCCTACCCCATTCATCAATCCAGCCATTCACACGCCTCTTCTCCAGGTGACCACGGCCAATAGAGAGACAAGGTGGCTGCCATGGCCCCTCCTACTTCGCCATTGCCACATTTGAGAGGTGACACTAGACGGGCTGGCTGGCAGAAGGGTTTTTGCGCCGTTCTCCTGCAGCTCTGTCGGATTCACGCCGTTAAAGACGACTTTGTCAGTCTCGGACTCGACGCGGTGGCGGCTACTGGCGACGCAGTCACTCTATTGTCGGCACTGTGCTTGCATCTAAAGGAGACATGTCCAAGAATCTCCACTGTATGGCGATTTAGAGCAAGGCCTTTGCCGATAGAACTGCTTGACCGAGAGAGCCAGGCCAAAGGTTCTTCATCAACCAATATTTTTTTTATTAACCCGAAGCCATTAAAAAACAAATGCCAAATTTCCTTGGAATTTTCAGAAGACATTTATTGTGTGTGTGTGTGTGTGTGTGTGTGTATTAGCACTGTTTATAATAAGAGAAATTCATGATTGTGTCCATATGTATGTCATTGACTCATAGACATCCACGTTAAGGGGTATGTTGGGACTAGCTCAGGTTTAGGTTGGGGAGACAGGACAGACATGCCACTATCAGTAGGAAACAGAGAATCACGCCTCACACAGGGCAAAACACCTATCAACAGCCTGTACCAAAGTGGAACATGGATATTAATTGTTTGGATTATCTTTGTGGTAGTGGTGACAAAAACACTTTTTGGTTTGTCTATAATTTGACCTTTTACTTGTATTTAGATGTCAGAGGGTGTGGGAAGTTGCAAAAAAATATATATACAAAAATAGGCACTTGCAATGTGAAACTATCCAGAACCCACACTTGACCCACTCCCATCATAAACACAGCACTGGTAGATTCTTCTTCAGCCGCCATTTTGAGGTCAAAACTACAGGGCCACTAACTGGTAATGGTCAGTGTACTTCCGCCAAAGCGGAATATTATACAAGTATCCCTTCATAACATCTACATAATGCTGTCATAGGAATGACATAACACATGCCAGTTAATCCCTGTTAGTTTCATGTCACAATCACATTTGATGTTTTTGTGAAAAATGAAAATTGTTATGGAGCCTGAACCAATAAGCATTTGAAAACTATAGTTGTACTTGCCTTAGAACAAGATTTTGTCACTGAGCATTTATTTTATGACTGTGCCATAATCTGAAGTTACCTGTTATGACAGGCAATATGTCCTCCATATGAGGCCACCTCAATTCAATTGTCATTCAAGCAGCATACTAGGAAATTGTATTACTAAGCTCCAAACCTCAATTAAAGTTACAATGGTCATTACTGTGATTTAGCATAGATATTATTGTGTTTTTGTTACCATCAATTGATGACGGGCTGCAAGGCAACACTGATTGTTGGACGACCAGTCTGTTTTTTAACGTGGCACTGGGGTATCAGCAACAGTTATTGGGATTTGAAAGCCATTGGGACCTTGGAGAGCAGGACTGTCTGTTGATAAATTTGTTCACAGAATATTTCTATAAGAGTATGTTTTTTTTCTCTATTTTTGTTTGGAAAAATGGATCCATTAATTGAAATAAAAATGTGTTGTTCACAGTTATTTCTCCATCTTGTGTTGCTATGATCCGAAACAGCTAACATCCTACTCTATGAACGTATTGCCTAATGCTGTTAACACATGACTTACAGATGTCATAATCAGTCATAACAATGACTAACATTTTAGATGTTTAACTATACTATCAAAGGTTTATTCACTTCAAACACCATGGCATATTCTGTCATTATGACTACAACGTAATACAACTAAATTCGCTTACCAAAGAACAGGCTGAAATCAGGTGGTACACCAAGTCGATATGAATTCAAGTGGCCATTTTAGACAGAGCTTATGACAGATGGCTCAAGTCATATGGGTAAATCCATGTAGTGCATTGGCCATGAGTAGTAGTCGCTCAGTGTGGACAGTGTGTTTATCTCAAGCTGTTCGGATATGATGGGGTACAGAGGCATGAAACAAATCAATACTCTAAACCAATCAGTGAGAAACAAAGTGGGGGACTCCCCAACTCTCACGGCAGGGTGCAGCCCAAATGTTGATACTCCCCTACTGTTAGTGTGAGAGATAGAGTGTAAATAAACACTCCGACCTCTCACTTAATGATGTATGTGTGTGTTTGAGTCAGGGAGAAAAATTGAGAGAGAATCAAGAGAAAGTGCACACATGGTCTTCGACCCTTCAGTTCAAGGTGGTGTGTGTGTATAAGAGAGTGAGAGAGAGTGGCTTGGTGGGTGGGTACTGTATGTGTAAACAACATCTGTGGTCCTTCACTCAGAGTGGCAGCTCTGTGTCAGCCTGATAAAGGTAAGAGAGAAGAGCTCACAGGTCCTCCGCCTCCCTAAAGACATGCTTTATATTCAGTCATTCTTCCCCCGCCCCCCGCCCCCCTCCTCCCATCACACACCATTACCCCACACTGTAACTTTGTGCCCTTTACACCCCACCTCCCTCCCATCAACTGCCTTACAGCCTTCTCCCTCCCCAGTCCCCTACCCTTCATAGCCTTGTTCTGTTCCCCTCCCCTCTCACCCTATCCCAGAATGGTGCGTGTGGTGAGTAGGAGAATGACTTATGCCTTCATTTCAGAGCTGTCACTCCTGGCCAAACACCATGACCCCTCAACCTCCATTTTGAAGGCACACTTTTTTCCCCTCCCTTGGTATGAATATAAAAAACACATGTGGCCCAAAGGTGTGTGTGTGTGTGTGTGTGTGTGTGTGTGTGAGAGTGACTGTGTGTGTGTGTGTGTGTGTGTGTGTGTGTGTTTGTGTGTGTGCACTACTGGGGGTAAGGGTAAATCAAACCCTGACATGGCTGCTTTGAATGGCTTGAGAATAATTACTCTTGCCTTCCGTTTTGCACACCTGCCTTTTTACGGCGAACATTTCCACCTACACATACCATCAAAACATGACTACATAGACATATGAATCTGTAGGTGGAGTCAAACACCAAATTCAAGGTTGTATAGTACTTCCCCATGTGTGAACATAGAAGTATTTCATTGAATTAACCAATATTGGAACAGCATTGCAAAAGACTTGCATGCAATCTGGAGGTTAAGTCTCACCAATCAAGGCTCAAGTCAGAGGTTGGGATGATAAATACAATAACCCTGCCGATATGTCACCCGTAGCCTGACAGTAATTGTTCCACATCCCATCACCCCCTAAAACACGCAGGTGCCTCTGGAGATGACACACACAGGCACCAGTCACATGCATTTAACCCAGACACCTCCTCAATCTGTTATGACAAACACTTCATGAGGAAAACCTGTAAAACAGGGTTGGGGGGTTGGGGGATTGTATTCTGATTCAGCCTGTGTAATTTATATTTCGGAGAGGAGGATGGTAGAGGGAGATGGGGGGTTGTGCTTGATAAACAGGCCAGAGGTTTTTAAACGTGAACGTCAGTCATACAAGGACGGCCAAGCTGTCTGTCTCCGGGGGATACGACAGCCCAGGCCGCCATCGGAGGAGATCGATAGGCGAGACGTCAGATTGAATTGAGGTCACTCTTTGTCCCCTAAGAGGTCCCACTTACTGGCTCGCACGCAAAAGCTAGATGGGCTGAAGGGAGGGAGAGAGGGATGGAGGGAGAGAGGGATGGAGGGAGGGGGATGGAGAGAGAGAGGGGGAGGGAGAGAGGGGGATTTTAGCTGGACAGCTGTATTTGGCGACCCATGTCAGAGATATATGGGTTTGTCAGTAACATGTTCATTGGGAGTCTGAGCCAAGACATGGTTTTCATTGTTGACACGTTTTGTTCCATGCAAATTCAAATGTTTAATATACACTATTAGTGGATTTGGCTATTTCAGCCACACCCATTGCTGACAGGTGTATAAAATCAAGCACACAGTCATGCAATCTTCATAGACACACATTGGCAGTAGAATGGCCTTAACGTAGAGCTCAGTGACTTTCAAAGTGGCATCGTCATAGGATGACAACTTTCCAACAAGTCAGTTCGTCAAATTTCTGCCATGCTAGAGCAGCCCCGGTCAACTTTAAGTATCGTTATTGTGAAGTGAAAATGTCTAGGAGCAACAACGGCTCAGCCGTGAAGTGGTAGGCCACACAAGCTCAAAGAACGGGACCGCCGAGTGCTGAAGCGCATATCATGTAAAAATTGTCTGCCCTCGGTTGCAACACTCACTACCGAGTTCCAAACTGCCACTGGAAGCAATGTCAGCACAAGAACTGTTCGTTGGGAGCTTCATGAAATGGGGTTCCATGGCCAAAAAGCCGCACACAAGCCTAAGATCACCATGCGCAATGCCAAGCGTCGGCTGGAGTGGTGTAAAGCTTGACACCATTGGAGTGGAAACAGTGGAAACACGTTCTCTGGAGTGATGAATTACACTTCACCATCTGGCAGTCCAACAAACGAATCTATGTTTGGCGGATGCCAGGAGAACGCTATCTGCCTGAATGCATAGTGCCAACTGTAAAGTTTGGTGGAGGTATAATGGTCTGGGGCTGTTTTTCATGGTTCAGGCTAGGCCCCCTAGTTCCAGTGAAGGGAAATCTTAATGCTACAGCATACATTCTAGACGATTATATGCTTCCAACTTTGTGGCAATAGTTTGTGGAATGCCCTTTCCTGTTTCAGCATGACAATGCCCTCATGCACAAAGCGAGGTCCACACAGATTTTTTTTTTTGAGATCGGTGTGGAAGAACTTTACTGGTCTGCACAGAGCCTTGACCTCAACCCCATCGAACCTTTGGGATGAATTGGAACGGCGACTTCAAGCCAGGCCTAATCGCCTAACATCAGTGCCCGACCTCACAAATGCTCTTGCGGCTGAATGGAAGTCCCCACAGCAATGTTCCAACATCTAGTGGAAAGCCTTCCCAGAAGAGGGGGGACCAACTCCATATTAATGCCCATGATTTTGGAATGAGATGTTCGACGAGCAGGTGTACAGCACTTTTGGACATGTAGTGTATGATAAGCAATTTGTGTTGCCTAGTTAGAAATGTTTGTCCTTGATGGAAATAGACGGATTCATAAAGTGCTAGTAGGGACATAAGATTCAGAAGGAGACCCCCAAAATCATGTCCAATAATATCTCTGTCACTAAATGTAACAGTCAAGAAGATGACCAATGCTTCTGGATTCCTTATTAAGTCTTGATAGAATGATTGTATGTCAGGCAGCGATGTCAAGGTCATTCACATCCGTTTAATTTATACTGGGTTTTCTACACAGTCAATTTATCACAGAATGCATGACAAAATATCCAGGCCTGGAACACTTTTATAAGTAAGCCCACTTGACACTTGATATGTAAAGAAATGCATCTTCGAAACTAATAATGAATGTGATATGGGAGTCAGTGTGTGTGGCTAAACAGTGGACTGTTTGTGAAGATGTTCCAGAAGCAATACCCCGTATTCCAGAATCAACAAACCCATTTGACATTCCCAGATCCCTTGAAATGGAAAGCTCATAACAATCATCCCGGCCATGCAGCATCGGAAGGGAATTGGATCTGCGTCAAGGCAACCCTCTCTCCTCAGATCTCATCAAGGGTGCACAGAAGTCACCCCTCTCCCACGGATATTGCTACGAACAGAGAGAAATCGTCTGCATCATCGAGGTACGGATCCAAAATGGCATTGCCCCTCGCGAGGAGTGCACCTCCACTGTTCCTGTTATAAATCCTTAAAGAGAGCCCAACTCCAATATATGGCAACAGCATCAATATTAATGTGGGAGAAAGTTCTTCCAAAGCCGGTTTAGCCACAGAACATTAATATTGATGGTGTTGTGCAGCATCCCCGCTGCTCAGTTGGAACTCTAAAATGGTAATGGCAACAGGGCTGGGGTTATAGGCCAATCTCACTGCTGAATATGGACATGGAGATTGAGCTAGAAAGGGACAAAGGTACATGCCAATCACCAGGTCTTCTCCAACATCTTCACCATCACAATACGTGTCTGTCGACGGTTGTCTAGTCACTGTGTTTCTTGTGGACACCAGGAAGAGTAAAAAGCTAACTTGGATCCAAATACACAAATACATTTCAATTATTTTCATTCGACCATTCTATCATAAGGAGAAGGACTATTGTTCTTATGTTTTCTTTCAGTATTGCCATGCAAAAGTTGTATTTTCCATATCTGATTGAGATATCTGAAAAGGTAATACCCTATTGCTGTTCATTGCAGAGAAAGGTCATGTGAGAGTTTAAAAACTGGACCATAGTGAAAAGTGTTATGAGTTCATTGATAAATTACTACCGCATCAAACGTTCTGAGTGAGTGTCTTCATTTTACTCAATGGTACTCTGGTCTCAGTCATGCAGATTTTCGCTGCCAACATTATACCCGACACACTGACATTATGTGGTTCATTTGCGTAGGTTTTCTAGTGTGATTCTCCTGCGACGAGCCACGTACTCCTGGCATTTCATTACCGTTTCCATTGGCACAAATGATATCATGGCTGGGCCATTGCAGTCTCTTCTGTTGGAGCACAGATATGATTACACTGGGGCTGTTTCTGGGTCAGTAAGTTAAATATTTCAGATGATTTATTTTTAGCCCGTCTGTTTCCACTTTTTGTACACCTCATGGGTGTTCACCAGTGCATCTCTCTATCTCTTGTTCCCTCTCTATCTCTTTCTATCATTCCCTCTCTCTTTCCTTCTCTCTTGTTCCCTGTCTCTTTCCATTACTCTCTCACTTGCTCTATCCCTCTCTCGGTCTCCCTCCCCCTCTATCTTTCTTTCTTGTTCCCCTCTCTTTTTCAGTTTTTATTTTTTGCTCCCTCTGTCTTTCCCTCTCTTATCTCCTCTCTCTTTCCCTCTGTTTCTCTCTCATTCACTGCCATGTCTGCAGGCTCCATTTGACCCACTAAGTCAACTTCACATGGCCCAGAGCCGATATCAATCGCGCGTTGTGTGCAGAAGGGTCCCTCTGTAATTGGTTGGGAACTGAGCGTAAACATCCAACCACAGAAGAGCCACAGAGGTTGTGACATTGAAGCCTTGGCTGCTGGGGTCAATGCGAACCATCATCCATTATGCCCCTATCAGATCCATTTCAGGATTGGTCTTTGGAGTGAATAGTGTCAGTCAGTCATATAGTCCGTTTCGGTTCGCAGATCAACATTGTTTTATATTTTTTAAGAGAACACTTTATACCATATAGATTTTGTAACCACTCTTTGTGGAAAGGAAAAATTCCATTATATTGTACAGTAGACTAATTATGGTCCTCTGGTTCCAGTGCCCTCAAACCAGTGGCCATAGATCAGGAATATTAGATCACATGCATGTTGCATTGAGCGCACAGGATGCAGAGAGGGCAGGATAATTGTTGCGGAGATGGACTGAAAACATGTTGCAAGTTTTCCCAGAAACATAAACAATTACAATGGGCTCAGGAGTAAATGTCCCATGATGTATTTTGACCCATGTGGGATCAATGGAGAGCTCTGTTGTTTTTGCCCTCAGATGGTCTGTGCATTGCAACTCATACATTCATCTTCTTTGTTTCCATGTAACCCTATAGAATGTATTACTGAAGTGGAGAACAGATTTGAAATAGTTTAAAATCTGATATTTAACATTTGATGTCCTTATGGATCATTATGTTATCTGAAATTGAATAAAGACAATGCACTGTCATTTAAATAAAAGTTATAGAGAGAGATGCCAGATCAGGACAGGTAGTAAAACTAGCATAGCCATTTCCAGAATTGTGACTTGTCATACTTTATATGAAATATCAGATGATACAAGAGCAGGACGAGGGCCAAATCGCCAGCGAGCATGTAGCCTAGCTGTTCCAGCCGAAGCCACAGTGTTCCATTGTGTCTCTGCCAAGCTCTAACAGAGGCCCCATCCAACTTCTCACCTGCAGCATTGTCCACCGGGCAGCTCACTGTAGAGTAATTGGGAACAGGGATTCCAGGACGAGCTTTCTTTTTGTTCCTGTTGTGGGAATCACTGACCCGGATGTGTGAGGTCACCGCCATGATAATTGATGCTGGGTGATGCAGCTGTATGTTCCTGAGTACTTCATCGAGTGTGATTAAAGAGTGAGACTTTTGGGCACGCGCGTGTGTGTATGTATGTTGGTGTGCACTTGTGTGTTGGTGAAATTAGTCTTTTATGAGTGTATGAATTCTCCACAGGGGTCAGAATGAAAGAAATTCCATCAATGCTGTAAATTCTGTGTTATTTGGCTTGGACACTGAACACACACACACACACACACACACACACACACACACACACACACACACACACACACACACACACACACACACACACACATAAACTCAAAGTGAGAAAGTTAGAAAGTGAGTGTGAGAGTCACCCTCGAATAACCAGTATGGACACTGTTCCGGTATTTGTGAGGAACGATAACAAAGCAACCACCACTGTTCTATCAAAGGGAATTGTGTATGTGTATCAATGACCTACCAGTTGCCTGGAGGTGAAACCCCATCCTAGGTCATGACTCATGACAGGGATGTTGACAGCGGTTCCCTCTCCACCACCTGTCAGCCTCCCCTGCTCTGTGTCTGTGTGGCCAACGCCCAGCCAGGTCTCCATGGCAGCTGTCGATAGGCACGTTACCCGGAGATACCAACACCTGTCATTACCTCAGGGACAGCCAGACTCCCAGCTGTTGTTTTTATAAAGTCCAGAAAATTGCCACGTTTCCATGAAGGCCCAAATGTCTGCTGGTTGATATTTATTCCTTTGTATTTCATTAATGGTGAGAGTCATTGGTTCGAGAGGTCTCATTCAGTATTGAAACAATGAGGACAAAAACTTAGACACTGCAGGTCAATAGACTGTAACTCTTGTCTTGGTTTTAGAACTTAATTTAGGATTAGATGTGGACGTTCTGATACGCAATCATACTGTAGATTTTTCATATCACATCCATAGAATTTTAATTATATACTCACAAACACGCGTCCCAACATGATAGACCTCATGGGCCAATGTTCAAACCTCCTCAGTACTCAATAAAGACCTCAGTGTCCCTGTACGGAGGACAGAACAACACAGCGGGGGGCCCCCACCAGCCCCTCCAGGGGTCACACAGTCCCTTTTTCACTCACAGTGTGTGATATCACAAGTAAACCTAAAGTGTTCTGTGAGGACTCTCAATGTGATGCCTGCTGGCCTGGATAACAACAAGGGTAAGACATGCTTCCGTGACCTATGTCTGACATAACTTACTGACCTGAGACGACACTCATATCCATCTACAGTTAGGAAACAACAGAGGATCAACTGGAAATCCTCTTACCTCGTGTCACTCCTAAAAATCACTTGTGTGTGTTTGTCTTTCAAACCGTTTGTCATTTACACAGACCTATGTCTTCATCATTTTGACAGATGCGTGTTCTGCAAAGAGGTTCAAGATCATTTTATTATATAAAATAAAGAGGTCACACTTTAAATTGAATAAGCCCTACACCAGATGCAACCAGTGGAATGACCTAGGTGTAGTTACCCTGTAATAGGTTATCCAATTATGCAGTGTCTCATCCATTACACATGTAGTGTAAGGAGGTTGACACAACAACTACAGTTTAATTGGGATCCACTTAAGTGACTAAAAAACGCTAGAAGAAATTAGACAGAACATAACACCAATAAAAGAGGAAATGATTGTGTGATGATTGTCCCTGGGGTAAGCCCATTTGTACAAGTACACCAGGCTTCTGTTATTTTCCTTCCCACATCCATCCTCTGGGATATGAATAAATGATCAGAGGAAACATAGGAAATGTCTTTATTTCATCCACCCGTTCAATGAAATACTCAGCTATTCTCAAACAATGGGATATTGTAAATTCTACAAGAAGCTGTGTCCAAGCCAGAGTCAATTCCATTTGTGGACAATAGTGCTTACCTTTACAGAGCAAATGCGAATTGACAAAAATCAATTTACACTAGTATTTAGGAATTTTTTGGGCAATGAATAATATATGTTGATAAATATGTTATTAATACCATACACATATCCCTGCATTTATATTACGACATAAATGGTTGCGTAATATATTGTTGTGTATTTCAGGATTGACAATCTGTTGTAGACTAAATGGATTTGGAATATTGTATATTTGCTGCAAGCATCTGTGACAATAACGCAACGCACAGTACATACCACGCAAACTGTAATCTTATGAGTCTGTGGCCTTGTCAAAACATTTAACAACAGACCAAATTTCCACCACAGTGCATCCTGGTGGCGTTTAGATTCAAGGTCGCCATAATGTGATTGAATCAAAATAAACAAAAGGAAAAGTCACATTTGGGGGGGAAGGGGCGGGCTACATGACGGGGGGTCCAGTATGTGGAACTCTTGTGCTTTTGTGTCTGACATGTTGACAGCGCACCGCCAGACCAGACAAGGAGGGTTGGGGGGGGGGGGGGTTGTGATCCGAAATCCTCCTGTTACCGTCGTTCCTCACCCCGAAGCTCCCTTTGGCCCCCACTGCGTACAGTGAGGATTTCCATTGGGATCTCATGGTAACACCAAATACCCCTCAGAAAAGTCAGATAACATGAAAAACAGCGCCCCTTCTGCAACCTTTAACCGTTTTCCCCTACATCTCTCTCTTTCCCCTCCCCTGACATTTGGAGATGAATGCCAAACCGGGACAGGGTTGGTATGCTCTGTGCTGACCTGTCCATGACCCTGCGGTGCATTCTGCCATGTCCCCATGGGCGTGTCACAGTGGGATGGTTAAAGGGCTAGCTGCCGCGAATGTGTCTGGTAAAGTGTTAGCTGTTGTTAGCGTGCGCTTGTGTATGTGCGTGCTTGCGTGTGTGTGACACACAAACGCTGTGCGTGATGCTTTTGCATGTCTGCTTGTACACGCACGCCTCTGCGGACCAGAGGGCATGTGCTTGTGAAAATGGCACGCAGGGTCGACCTGTGTGTCAGGGATCGAAAGTGTGCATGTGAGTGTGTCATTATTACATTGCTGTGTGTGTGTGTGTGTGCGCACGCGTGCATGAATGGGGATGTGTCTGTGCGTATGTTTGCACACCCAGTACCGGATGAATGAGGATTATGCGTGTATGACGTACCAATGTGTGTGTGTCCCAGCGGTGGCTGCCCTCGCTTGTAGCTCCCAGGGAGATCCGTGACGGACGCTCCTCAAGTTGAGGGTTCATCCTCAGTTCAGTGATAGGTTCAACTGGCGGTCAGCAAGCCGCTACCAGGGCACTCTCGCTTGCTCGCCCCCCCCCCCCCCCCCCCCTGTTTTTCTCATTCTCCCTCTCCTTTCTCCATCTCTTTTTTGACTGCGTTAAGCAATCAGCCAGCACTCTCTCCAAAGGAGTGTATTAAAAACGAGTGTTATTTTTACTGCCGTAGCCAACACAATGGCCATATTGTTCCCTCTATGCATGCTCGATCGAGGGAGATATACGCTGTGTGTTTGGCTAAGTGTTTAAGTGCATGCTTGTCTGTGTGTAAATGTTTTTGCCTGTTTACCGTTTTACTATACCAAAAGTAAAGTGGTTGTAGTTGAGATTTTATCCAATTTAACAAAATTTGTGTTATGGTACATTGTGGTCCGCCATATGAAAGTATTTATTTCACGAGGGAGATTGTGATGAGGTTGTACAGTACGTGTGTATGACCTGACATGCTGTGATCTGGTTAAATCCATATGTCGGCAAACATTGTCGCAAAATTTGATCAGAAACCCATTGTCTTTCACTATGGGTAAAATGTGTGACCTATTTTGGGAGTTGATAAAAAAAGGCGATGTGTTGATAAGGTTAACCATGTGTTGATCTGTGGGCAGTTCCAGAGAGTTCAGCACCACTGTGACACAACAACCCAGGGAAAAACAAGCCCAAAGCCCATGTAGGCTAAACCAGACCACTATAATACAGTGTGTCCTCTACAGTCAGTGGCTGAACATATGCCAGTCGTTGCCATTACGCTTGCCGGTGTGCTCACATCATTGTCATTCCCTTGTCGCATTGCTCATTGTGGTCAAAGATCATTGTTTCATATACATGGCTATTTGTATTTGAACTGGAGTTTGAAGATATTTTCTATGACGGCAAGTGCATAAAATACATGGTGCTAGTAGCATACACAGCTATTAAGTCTTAGCTTAAGTCTATCTTAAATTGATCAGGAGAATAATACAAAGTGTAACACCAATAACAGTAACGCAGCCCATAATGATACATTAACAAGCAGTAGCGGCACTAGAACTAGCACACTGTAATGATGTATTGCTAGCTTGGTAGTTGTAGTGTTTGACAGTTGCAGTCCATATTAATATATTTGTATTATTCTAGTCTTTGAATACATTTGTATCACATTTGTACATTGTAGCAGTAACACCAGTAGCAGCATTAAAACTAGCAAGCTAGCAGGATTAGCTGCTAATGCTAGCTTGTCAGTTGTAGACTTTGATCTCCCTCCCTCTGGTCTGCTATGGATGTAGCACAGCTTGTTAAGCCAGCCCATTGGCCAGGTTCCAACAGGAGTAGTGCCAGATTGGAGGGGTGAACGGCAGAACAAGAGAATGACTAGTTAATTCAGCCATAACGGGTCCCAAGCATCATAGCAAAGCAAACTGGATTTGTTAGAACAATGTTGGACTGACAATAGACAATATATTTGTTTAGTAGAGCATAGCTCTATGACTACAAGACAGTTCCTACTTGATATGCAACACAGAAGACAAGGCTCAGCAGAGGTGTCTGAAGTGATGAAACCGCCCTATCTGAATACCAGGTTTGCCAACGCTGCTGTTTAGTCCGCCACAATATTGTATTGCTGAGTCTCATTTTGCATGAGAAATCGAAGCTGCCCGTTCTTTATGGAAGCCACCCGACCTTTGACAACCCAGCGAATTAGCTAGAAGCGAATCAGCTGCGCTGGCCCTTTTTCCTGACTGTTCTATTAACTGAGTGAAGCAAGGCATGGGTCACACTTAAGTAACCTTATCTTGTAATTGGGTTCAAGGTTAAGTGACCCTGGAGCAGGGAGGTCCGGGGTTAAGGTCGCCGTGTCAGGCAGAAGGGGCTGCATTTAATCACAAATGGGAGAGGAAATCAAGGTCCAGGCTTAAGCTGTCTGGGTAGGCCGAGACCCCACTCAAACAGGGGGGGGGGGGGGGGGGGGGGGGGTAAGGGCCGGTTGCTAGGCAACTCATATTCAAGCCAAGGTCTTCAAAACTAACCTTAGCTCAAATCGATATGGACAGCAATTCGGCTAATATTCATCTTGCAGATGAGAAAATTAGGCGAGAATTGGGCCAGAGGAGCGCTGTTGGCATTGCAACAACACTGTAAGGGCTCCACTAATTTAATGTATGCAGAGGGAGAAAAAGAGTGAAAGAACGACAGAAAGATTCATGAATAATGGCTGTGACAGCTTTTCAGTGGAGTGGCTCCATGTCTCTCTCTATCTCCCCTCTCTCCCTCCCTCCACTAGTCCTCTCTCTCTCCCCCCTCTTTCCCTCTCTCTCTCTATCCCTTCATCCCTCTGTATCTCATAGCCAGTGGGAGATGGATGACCAGGAGTGGAAGGGTTCAGCTAGCGTGACCCATAGACCTGTCCATTGCCAAGGGCGAGGAAATAGCCCAGATTAAAGAGCTTGTAAATAATGGCCCATAAATATCTGCCTCTTAGGACCCTCCATCCATCTCTGTCTCCATCTGCTACTACCGCTTTTGATTTCCTCATTGTGCTGCCTTCACGAGCAAATGCAATCCCCAGTACAAAGTTATTCCTATTCCAAGACAAACAAGCGTGTGCTTGACCCCCGGTCGACGGTCGTGTACAGTTCAGAACTCAAACGTTCACAGACACGGCATCTGGTCCAAGGACAACAATGGAGCACATTTAACTTGGATATGTCTACGGTTTACCGTGAACCTTCCATAACAGCCCTGTTTTGATAAGACGCTAGTGACTGTCCTATCCTCCCTTTTCCAGGCTGCTCCCTGGCTCCCTCTCAGTAGTAACCTTCATTAGCCACCCCTCCCTAATTAGTGATTAGGCCTCATTAATGGTGAGCTGCTGACATCTGCTCGGGGTTCTGGCCACTTGCACTCCTCTCTCCTCCCACTGTGACGCAATACATAGCAGCGTGAACCAACCAAACGACCCCTGGTACCAGCGCTGGCCACCTCATTTGTGGTGAAACTGCTGGTGGTGAATTAAGGTAAACAAAAGGGCAATCATGGATAGACTGACACTGAGCGACGCTCGCCAACAAGTTGCTTGTACAGTCATGTGCTGTATTGGCCTTGGTTTAGTTTAAGATTGCAGAATGTTTGATGTTTCTTGATCAATGCTTAGAAATATTTTGTAATATGTAGCACCATCTTGTTTTATTTAATCTTTCTTTAACCAGGAAGATACCCACTGAAACACAGTTTTGCAAGGGAGATCTAGCCAAGAAAGCAGCAGCAGTCAATACAACATTACAACATTTAAAACATGCAATAAAAAACAGCACATCATTAAGTGCTGATCCGGCCTACAGGAAACATTTACACAGAGTTTTAAACTCACTAAGGGGCACTAGTACATATAGGTGAAGCGTATTTTGCAGACTGTTCCATTCCTCCCGTGCACAATAGGAAAAGGCAGACTTGCCTAACTCTGTAACGGCCCTGGGGACGTTTAGTATCAACCACCTAGCAGAAAGCATCTGATAAATGATAGTGGTGAAGGAGAGCAGGGTACCAAGATAGAGGGGGAGTTTACCCAGAAGGGTTTTGTGGATGAACACATACAAATGTAGCTGTCTGCGCATGTAAAGTGAGGTCCAGCCCACCATTTCATACAAGGTGCAATGGTGGGTGAGCGACTTGGCATTGGTAAGAAAAACCTGAGTCCAGTCTCTTTTACACAGAAGAGGCTGCATGCCCCGTAGCACTCACTTCTGTCATCATTAAGTACTTTGAGAGGCTAGTTACGGATCATATCACCTCCACCTTACCCGACACCCTAGACCCACTACAATTTGCATACTGCCCCAACAAATCCATGGAGGACGTCAGCAAAACGAAGGAGCTGATTGTGGACTGATCGTGGACAGAAGACAGCAGAGAGAGTAGGTAACCCATCCACATAGACAGTGCCGCAGTGGATAGGGTGAAAGGCTTCAAGTTCCTCGACTGACATCCTGAAATGGTCCGTCCAAACAGACAGTGCGCTGAAGAAGGCGCAACAGCGCTTCTTCAATCTCAAGAGGCTGAAGAAATTAGTCTTGGCCCCTAAGACCCTCACAAACTTCTAAAGATGCATCATTGAGAGCATCCTGTTGGGCTGTCAATTGCACCGTCCACAACAACAGGGCTCGCCAGAGGGTGGTGCAGTCAGCCCAACTTATTACAGGTGGCACACTGCCAGCCCTCCAGAACCTCTACAGCACCCGATGTCACAGGAATGCCAAGTAGATCATCAAGGACCTCAGCCACCCCAGCCATGACCTGTTCAGCCCTCTACCATCTAGAAGGCGGAAACAGTACAGGTGCATCATAGCTGGGACCGAGAAACTGAAATACAGCTTTTTTCTCAAGGCCATCAGACTGTTAAATAGTCGCCACTAGCCGGCCTCCGCCCATTACCCTGCCCTTAATCACTTTCATTAGCCGATTACCCTGCACCTTAGAGACTGCTGCCCTATGTACATTGTCATTGAACACTGGTCACTAATAATATACTGTTTAACCCACATCATATGTATATACTAGGGATGCACGATATATCGGTGAACATATCGGAATCGGACGATATTAAATAAAAATGCCAACGACGGTATCGGCCCGGTGTCTAGTTTAACACTGATGTGCAAAACCGATGTTAAAGCTGACGTGTAATATTTTGCGCTACACGTGCAACACAGCCTTCCTAACCTAGCCCACAATGTCTGCTGTGTGGATCGAGCAGTCAACAAGTCGAGCAGTCATTTGAAAGAGTAAGAAAATGTCAGCGAGACAACTCAAACGGTGAAATCCATTAACGCCAAGATAATGGAATTCATTGCCCTTGACAATCAACCGTTCTCTGTCGTGGGTGTTGTTGGCTTTCGCCGACTGGTCGAGCACCGGTACACACGTTGCCCTACCAGAGTTATACAGTAATAACGTCACTGCTATTAGCTTCACGACATACTATGGAACGCCGTTTGGGTCTTTGCATGTCAAAAAAGATACGTCAAATAACACTACTTGACGCGTTAAATAAGCTTTTAATTTGAGTTCTATTATAGAATGTTGTGTTCTGAATTTGCATATGCAAGCCAAGTGCCACCACTACTATCAGTAGCACTGTCAAAGCTGTACAAAAAAGTCTGCAAACAAGCAAACACCGGCCACGAACGATGTGTTTACAATACCGCGTTGGTAATAAAACATGATTTGTTCGACCGCAACGTCTGGGGTAGCTTGGTACCTAGCTAGCACCAATACAACCAGCCTGAAAACAATGACCTGTAGAAACTGCAGTTCTTTTCATTATTCTTAGCAATGATTTAGGAATAATTGTGATGAAGTATTAGCTAGGTAGCCACTTGTTGTTCGCCTATTGAAATTGAACTTCAGTTCATGAAAATAAATAGCTAGCCAGCTACTTAACCCTGTTGCCCAAAGCTAACGTTATAAGCAGCCAGCTAGCTTCATCTGACTAGGGACGCTCGACCGGACGGGGTTATGTGTTGTGAAGCTAGCCACAGTAAGGATTAGCCACAAAAGTGGAATTTGCAGTTTGCCTTCAAAATAAAAGTACATCTTTGAAAGTGATGCAGAAGGTTATAATTGGTGGAATCATGCAATATTTAGACTATATACTGTTACACATTGTTGGAATGTGAAGCAATGAAATGGGGTATCAGTCTACTCAGTGACACCCACAGAACACAAATGTGAAGAGTTTACGCAAATATTAGCGCTGTAGCTCTTATCGCGGGACTGTGACTGTGTGAAATCACCTCCCTAGTCAGCTTATTGTGTTTTGACATTCATATGGCACTGTACAGCTTTACTTAAGGATTGGGGATCAATGAAATGGGGTATCAGTCTACTCAATACCCAAGATTTTTTCCCACCAACGTCCCCCTCAGAGTTAGACTCCAAAACATCCACGCAGTAATGTTTTTCCTCGGGAATAGTGTTCAATCCACATAGGTTGACAATAAATGTGGCTTAAATCACGGTTGTTTCAGCATCCCGCAATAAGAGCTAATGTTCTCTGGGTGTCACTGAGTAGACTGATGCTCCATGTCATTGATCCACAATCCATAGGTAAGGCTGTACAGTGAAATAAGTATGCCCCCAATGCAATTCTAAAGTATAATACATCCAGTGTGATTTCAACAGATTTGTCAAATTAACAAATTGTGTTTTGTTGATTTTATATAACAACATTCTACCTGGAACCAAAATGATATTTAAAAGGTTATCCTATGGGGACAGCAGAATAACCCTTTTCGGTTCTAGGTAGCACCTTTTTTTCTAAGAGTGTATATGGGATAGTAGTACAGTATTCAAACTAGATTCGAACCTTCACCTTCTTCATAAAATCATATACACTGTCATAAATGCTTATTAAAAGAGTCAGATCATCAAAGTAATGTATAATGCCAGTGATACAGGCTAGGAGTAGAGAAGTGTTTGTGGGTAATAATGTGAATGAGGCCAGTGATGTAACTAAAGCATTCTAAACCCAGAGAGCTGGGAGGGAGGGACACCGCCCTTTACTCTTTAGATGAGCCCTCTAACCTGCTGGCTCAACCTCAAACTGTCAACATGAATGATGCTCCATCTTAATGCCGGATCTCACTCAAGGTGAGGTCTCCCACGCTGCACTGTACCGAGACGTTTAGCATTCAAGTCTCTATAAAACACCCTATATCTCCTTAGAATGCCCCCCCCCCATTCACAGAGTTGTTAACTCCCCCCTTTTATCTCCTGGTCCATCTATCTCTCCTCTCGCCCCTCAACCCAACTTAGATTTATTAGCTGCCATCTTTGGCCTGGAGAATGACCCCCACCTTAAACACATTTCAATGGAGCCAACAAATTTATTTGGCAGATAAATCACTGCTTACCAAATGCTCGCAGCGCAGAGAAGGTCAAAGTCATGGAAGGGATAAAAAGGAAATTACAGAGATAGTGAGTTCAGATGAGAGGTGCCAACACCAATGTAGCATGTAATGCACATCTCCCTGTGGGTGGTGGTGGCAAACTGGACACAAACCCCTTCACTTTTAGCTTGTCCTCTGTACATGAAACGGACTGAATAACTTATTCAAAGAAAAATCGATTCAAAGTTTATTGGTCGCGTACAGTTTAGCAGGTGTTATAGCGGGTGCAGTGAAATGCTTATGTTACTAGTGCCTAACAATGCTTGCTGTAAAATGTCAAACAATTAAAATGTAAGGAAATAAAATACAAAAAAGGACAAGAAATCAAGAAATCTGTGACAAATCTGATTAACAACCCAAATAGCATATGTATAGCAGGGGATATATTAGAGTAAGCTCTGTCAAGAATCCAGTGTATTCTGTAAATACATATGTGTGTATAAACAGTGTAACTAAAATAAAATGTACAGTAGTAGAACTATTATGATGAGCTACGTTGGGGATACAGTATTTAAATACACAGTGTGAAACGGGAAGTGACCAGTGGTTCAATGTCTCCAACATGGGACAGCAGCATTGGCTGTGTGTGTATGAGTGTATGTGCATGTGTTTGTGAGTATGAGGTGTGTGTGTGTGTGATAGCGTGTGTGTGTGTGTGTTTTGTGTGAGTGAGTGTGCATCACCCGGTAGACGGCTAGTGATGGCTGTTCAACAGTCTATTCAGCACTGTTCAAAAGAGCAGGGACAAAGAACTATGACATGACCTGACCAACAATTGTGTTACATTACAGCCTCATTCTAAAATAGATTCAATTATTTTTTCCCCTCATCAATCTACCCCCATAATGACAAAGCAAAAACAGGTTTTAGAAATAAAAATATGAAATATCAGTTTCTGGAGCAGGTTTTCATCAAGGACCTCTCTGTACTTTGCTCTGTTCATCTTTGTCTTGATCCTGACTAGTCTCCCAGTTCCTCTCGCTGAAAAATGATGGCCAATACCAAAAGGATGGTATTGGCCAGGTGATGAGCGGTGCCTGGTTTCCTCTAAACGTGACGCTTGGCATTCAGGACAAATAGTTCAATCTTGGTTTCATCAGACCAGAGAATCTTGTTTCTCATGGTCTGAGAGTCCTTTAGATGCCATTTGGCAAACTCCAAGCGGGCTGGTCATGTGCCTTTTACTGAAGAGTGGCTTCCGTCTGGCCACTCTACCATAAAGGCCAAATTGGTGGTTCCAAACTTCTTCCATTTAAGAATGATGGAGGCCACTGTGTATGGGGACCTTCTGCAGATTTATTTTTTGGTACCCTTCCCCAGATCTGTGTCTCAACACAATCCTGTCTCGGAGCTCTACGGGCAATTCCTTCGACCTCATGGCTTGGTTTTTGCTCTGACATGCATTGTCAACTGTGGGTCCTTATATTGACAGATGTGTGCCTTTACAAATCATGTCCAATCAATTGAATTAACCACAGGTGGACTCCAATAAACTTGCAAAAATTTCTAAAAACCTGTTTTTGCTTTGTCATTATGGGGTATTGTGTGTAGATTGATGAAGGGGAAACATAAGTTAATCCATTTTAGAATAAGGCTGTAACGAAATGTGGAAAAAGTGAAGGGGTCTGGATATTTTTCAGAATGGACTGTATAAGCACACACATTGCTTCATGAGAACCAGCAAACTAAAGTTGTAATAATTTTGCATGATATTATTAGATAAGCTAAATAAAACTTAAAAAACATAATTCAGCATTGTCAATTGATCTAATGTCATTTCTTATCAATATTTTGGTCAAGTACCAGGATAAACTCAATTAAATGTGCAGTCTTCCAACCTAATTCCATATGTACCGTGATTTAAGAGGGAACACAATATGATGTAAATTTGATTTGTCTGACCAACCAGCCAACTGTGCTGCTTATCCATGACCTCTTGAACTCTTTAGTTTTCCAGTTGGCTGGTGGAGGACAGCACCTTCACTTGACCCCTCGGCCTGTATGGTAATGCCATGTAGGGGGAGGGGCAGTTATTTGAGAGGAGAGAGGCCACACAACATGAGCTCAAGGCCAGTGTCCTCTAACTATGTACCAGCCTGCCTTAGCTATGTTTGCACATCTTTGTATACAAACTACTGCCCTCTATTCCTTCATTGAACTCTAAGTCCATCCATCCGCCTATCTTGTTATCAATATTCTTAACATGCCTGCCAACAGTGTCTAACTGTATGCATACAGGCAGGCAGAACATATTCAAAGCCTTTGCAGCCATCTGTACATCTGTGTGAAGTGCTTAGAATTCAATTCGCAGGCTTCCTATATGCTGTGCACATAGATGTTATCAATCTATCATAATAGATACAGTAGCACAGATTTCCAGGCTGAGCTCCAAAAGCCTGTGAAAGCATTCAGGCTTTAGATGGGAGTGCTGTGATCAGAGTGGTGCTCAATTAGCTACTGTTGTGGGTGTTGGGATTGGGGCCGGGGGCCGAGTGGGGCCAAATCCTCTCCTCCAGGCCCAGCTGGGGGATTAGGAGGGTTTCCTGTCCCTTGGCTGACCCTTCAAACCCTGCCCAGATGTCCTGAACCACCCCTGAACCCGCTCTTAACTCTCTCAAGACAAAGCATTCAGGTGACACCTCTTATCTCAATGGCTCCCTCTTTTCCCTCTCTCTTGCTCAGCCTCTTAACGGCTTTCCCTGCCCTCTAGTCTTGAGAGAGGGTGTTCGGAGTGTCAACTATCCCTCGACTGGACTCGCGGTCTGGGGTTCTGAAAGACTTAAGGATGGAATTGAGTCTCTTGGTCTCAATCCTCTGCTGCATGCCTGCTGCAAGGTGTTTAAGAATAGCTGACCAAGGTCGAGAGCCACTGACAAAGACAACCGCTATCTGTATGAAGTTAAATGAAGAAAGGAAAAGTTGGTCTGTATGTATCCCTGTCTGTGACTCTGTTCAAGAATGTGTCTCTAACCTCGTGCGGTGCAGGTCTTCAGAAGTTGGTGGTGGTCCTTGAGGGGTCTCGAGGGTGACCCTGCTCCAAAGGACAGACACTTGGCAGGGTAATGACCACCCAAAGGGAACCCTATTGATGTCTAAGAGGGCATGGAGAGATGAACGGATTAGGACTCCGGGTCAGATGCTGGGATTAGCATCCAAAATGGCTCTTATTATTTCATACACATATTCCCAGAAAGGTCCATAGTATTTTCATGAAATGTCCAAGTATTTCCTTATAGACCTGAGATATAAAACTGTTTACACTGTTTAAGTAAGATGAAGTCTCTTACAGATGGGAATATATTAGCCCCATGTCTTCATCAAGGTTTGACAGTTTCAGTGTTGGATCAGTGCTACACATGCATGTATTCTTGTTTCCGTCACAATACAGTACACATCTTGCCCTGCCCTCACATTTAGCCAAATATATGTATATATTATAATAAATCTTCCTCCATCTCTCTACAATGTTCTCTGTTCTTTTTTAATTTGCTTTTCTTAATCCTCCTCCTCTATTTACCCTCGCCACCACCCTGCCTCTCCATCCCTTTATCTCTGTCCTCTTCCTCATTCCTTCCTCTCCCTTCTCCTCCTCCTCTGCCTCTGTCATTGCAGGGCAGTCAGAGTTTTAGGGACCCAGTGAGCTGTGAAATCGCTCAAATTGCTGTTGCTTTACGTCTGGCCCAGCGACGGAGGGAGAGAAAGAGAAAAGGAGTGAGAGAAAAGAGGAGGGAGAGAGATTTTCTGCTCCAACACTTCTGGATCTTTTCTGCCCCCCCTTATTCAAACACACGGACACACAAGCACACGCACAGCTGCAAGACTGCATATCTCCCCCCTACCACCTCCATCTACTCTCAACATACAAGTCCTACACCCCCCACGATAAGACACCTCCACCACTTTGCTTTAGTATCCGGGTCACAGAACAACTTGGTGAAGCAGCCTCAAGAGCGTTAAAACCCCTAGACCTGGGAGAGTCATTTCAGCCACTTCTAATGAAAAGAATGCTTCCCCTAACACCCAGGTCACAAAAAGGCTAAAAAGGAACATGCTGTGACTGTGTTTGCACTTGTGATGACTCCATGTTTTTTTCTATTTCAGTCAGACAGTAAGAACTAAGCAGGATATGTATACAGATTACCTGACTTTACCTCATATTGGTCCATCCTTCCAATGATCAAGAAATGTCCAAAGCTATAATTGTTTATGTTATATTTTTGGTTGTCTATTGTTAGACTTGTAATTCCACCCCAATCTATCCCATACTTTCTGCTCACAACAATTTATTTAGATTTCCATAACCTGAAATGTTATGAGCCAGCAAACCACATTATATGGATATATCCACATTAATTTGTAAAGATATTCCCATAAAACTTTCTGGCTTTATTTTGATGATATAATGCACCTGTGCATATATGATGGACTGTGACCATCTGTCAAAAGCTGGTACCTACAGCATTGGAGCAATGGGCAACTTTCTTCCCTTATGTCCATATTATTTGCTGTATACTACCATCATGTGGAGCAAAGCTGCTACTGCAAGTTGGCCCTTTTATTTCAATATTTGCAATGTCTCTATGCACACTAACAGGGCACCACACTCACACACACTGTCACTCCAACACAACACACAAACTCTACACACCCGCAAGCCAACTCACATGCAAGCTGCTGCTACTCTGTCTATCGTATATCCTGTTGCCTATTCCCCTTATACCTATCTACCTCCATCACTCCAGTATCCCTGCACATGCATAGTATTGGAACTGACTTTTTAAATATTTCCTGTATGCCTACTTACTTGCTTTACTGTGTATTTCATATTTCTTATTAGTATTTCTCGTGTGTTCCTTTCTGGTGATACATTGTTATTGATTATTGCATTGTTGGGTTTTGAGTTTGCAAGAAAGGCATTTCACTGTACTTGCGCATGTGACATTAAAACGTGAAACTTTAAACAAAATCAGCATTGAGTTAGCCACCACTAGACGACGCTGTGACTTCGCCACCACCTTTAAAATACATGCGGAAGTGAATGTTGTTTGGAGATAATCAACATGAACTGGGTCTGTTGTCTTATTTTCTCTGGTATTAACGTGTTCTTTTGAAATACCGCCGGTTCGTTCTCTTACCAATTTGTTGTTATCTCATCACCTGTGTTAGAAGCTGTCGGCTAGCACTGCTTTGTGCACATGCAGTCTTTAGTGGCCGGCTTTCATGTTGAAAAAAAATGAATTATTTCCATAGTAGAGCAACGTTCTCCTTTTTGCAAAATGAAGACGACACTCGTGCAGTCGAACATGCAGTTAGAACAGCGATACATAATGTTTTGAGTGTTATTTCTAGTATCAACAGTACCAAAATACAGGAATATCAAAGTAAGTTGGCCGAGAAGGACAAAGAAAACGAAACGCTGAAACGCAAAGTTAAAACAGCAGAACGAGAGATCACAGCATTGCGAGGCTCCTTTGAATTTTCTGGAAATGAATGTCATCAAGTCAGGTCAAGCACTTATGCACTTTCACCAGAAATGCAAAGAGGGAAACCAATTTGCAATGAAAACGAGGTGTCAAGCAGAGCTGATTGGAGAATAGATTTCCCCAGTGAGTATTGTCCCGATTGATTTTATCCCAATTTTTAACTCTTTGACATACACTTACCAACCCCTGCTTTTGTCCAAATATCTTTGTTTTGATCACAGGTCTTGGTGGAAGGACTCCTCCACAGGTTTTTTCCCAGTGCAAAGACACATTTCTTCCCACTGGGGCATCAACTATTTATATGTCCCATCACCAGAACCCTTCCTCCCATTCTGCAGAAGAGTCTGGGCTTTTAGCAGAGCGAACCAGAGGCCAGTCCCCATCACCCAGTCCAGTCACCAGACCAGTGATAAAAGAGGAGCCCTCTGACATTGAGACATTCTACATTAAATGGGAGATGAGTGAGGAGGGCATTGGGGAGCAACGGGAGGGCCTAGGCCCGCCACACGTACTGGGAAAAGAGTACGAAGCCCAGCAGAGGGGTGGAACTCCAACCATGCAAAGAGACGGAACTCACCCTGTTGCTGGTAGCCAGAGTGGACATGAGTATGGGGAGAGACCAACCAGGCATCTGAAAAGTATGCATGTGAAATTATTTTTAATTTTTTTAAATTCAGGTTTAAAAGGATCATGCTAACGACAATATGGTTCTATTGTCTCAGGGAGGCTGTCAAGTGCAGAGACACAGCGGAGGTTCAGAGAGAGAGTCCGTGCTGACCCTGAGAAGTTCCGGGCCTACAAGGAGAAGGAACGACGCAGGTAAATAGGTTACTGTACCTTTCACTACCACAGTCTGGGTGTCCACCTTCAATAGTCTTGATGAGAATATTGACATTACCGTGAATAGAATTCATCTTAATTCCATTGTCCTGCATGGAGACGTTCATTTCATAGACATTTGAAAACAGCATGCAATATGTTTAACGTTGTGATCATGTGTATTTGTTATAATATCTGTGTTCATACTCACTCTTTTTTTCAGGAATCAGCATAGGAAGGTGTCAATATCAGATTTACCTGAAGAGACCCGCAGATTGAAGAGAGAGGCCTGGAGAGAAGCATCCAGACGCTGTCGTGCACGCAAAATGTCCTCCCTCCAGACGAACCTCACACAGCCCTGCCACCTCTCCCAGAACACAGAGACACCTGGTTGGACTAGGGGACACTGCAGGGGCAGGCAGTAGGGTGGAATTCGGTGGGGGGGATTAGGCCTGCACAGATGAGTTTAGGCTACTGAACAAAGATGGGGATTTGGGGATCATAATTGTTGATATCTCCTTTGTTGAGGGAATGAGTTCTGTATCATATTCTAACAATCCAGTTATTCAATGAATTGGTTGGGGCTGTTAATGTTGTATGTTTATGATTTTTTTTTTTTTTAGAAATGTCAATAAATTAGTTCACATTGTACACCTATTGCTATTTGATTATTCAATGATTTACCACTAGATGGTGCTGTGATTGAGCCGCCACAAACACATTTGACACGTGACGCGCGCGTTCAACGCGGCGGAAGTGAACTGCGAGGTAAACATTTAGCTGTAATACAGTTGCTCTCTAAAACATGTCAAATTCTTTTTTCCCGAATATTTTATGAAAGTGCCTTTGAAATACCACACTTTAGTTCGCTTTCTCTCTTCGATAATATTGTCACTGAAGTGTTACAAACTGACGCACACATCGGTAAAGTTGTTTGCTGCTGTTTAGCCAGCTGAGCTAGCTAGTGACGTTAACGTTACAGTGCCACAGACAAAAGGGTTAGCTAGCATCTTTGGTATTGCTGCTTCACTCTGTGACTTGGCCAATTTAGCAAACTAGGTAACGTTAGGCTGTGTCGGTGAATTTTTTTATCTCCCTAGTAGAGCAATGAATTCCTGTTTACAAAACGAAGAAAACGCTCGTGCAGTGGAAAATGCTATCAGAACAGCGGTAAATACTGTCATGGATGTTATTTACAATATGAACAGTACCAAAATACTAGAATATGAAAGGAAGGTGGCCGAGAGGGACAAAGAAAATGAAACGCTTAAATGTAAGCTTAAAAAAGCTGAAGACGAATTAACAGCATTTCGAGTAGGCCTATCCTTTGAATTTTCTGCACTTTCACCAGGAAGAGATTTTGGAAAACCAATGTGCAATGAGAACGAGGTGGCAAGCGAAAATGATTGGAGAATGGATTTCCCCAGTGAGTAGCTCTGTCCTAATTGCTTGGTTATCAGTAGTTCATAATACTGCACATTCCCACTCAGGTCACCGGTGCATAAATGTCAGTGTGTACATCATTATAGACACTATGATATCATGATGAATGCATTCATAGTTGATATTCCCCATATGCTAAAGTTATGCCATTGCCAATAGTGGGACAAATGTAGCTAACTACCCTACTAGCCTCAGTATATGTTCTGCAGATTATCATTGTGTACTAGTTACTGCCCTATTTAGCATTGCAACGCCTATGATGAGACATCTTCTTGTTCATGGTAACTGATCTGCTGGTAAAGGCTACTTGAACATGTCTATGCTCAAACCTGGCCAGTTTGAGACCAACCCCAGCTTTAGATAAAATGTATTTTTTCAATCCCAGGTCTCAATGCAGGGACTCCTGGGCTTTCAGCAGAGCGAGCCAGAGGCCAGTCCCCATCAGCCAGTCCAGTCACCAGCCCAGTGATAAAAGAGGAGCCTGCTGACACTGGGTCCTTCTACATCAAATGGGAGATGAGTGAGGAGAGCATTGCAGAACAACAGGAGGGTTTAGGCCCGATGCACGTCTTGGGGAAAGAGTCTGATGGAACGTCTTCTGTTGCTGGTAGCCAAAGTCCAGGCGATAGACGTTCAGAACTGTCTGAGGAGACATCGACAGAGCGTGTGAAAAGTATGCTTGTGTGTCTTGTCTCTTTCCTTTTTTGTTTGTTGTTGATTTTTTTATAGTGGAGTGGTGAGGGGATTGTAAAGTTGTAAGCGGTCTTATGGATTTAAAAACAACTGTCTGCTATGAGGTTCATGGTAAAATCCAAGTTAAATTCAGGTTTAAGAGGATCATGCCAATAACAATACGGTTCTATTGTCTCTTGACATCAGGGAGGCTGTCAAGCGCAGAGACACAGCGGCAATACAGAGAGAGAATCCGTGCTGACCCTGAGAAGTTGCGGGCCTACAAGGAGAGGGCAAAATGCAGGTATGACCTTTCATCCACACAGTCTGGCTGTCCAGAACCCAGGCCTGCTTTGACAGGCCTGGGTTCTGGGTTATCAATTATTTTTTATTTATCAGTGCTGTGAAAGACTGTCACAAATCCACAGTAAAATACCTTCAGTGTGTTTTGCAGTGTAACACAGTAGATTACATTACAATTAGTGATGCACCGATATTACATTTTTGGCCGATTCCGATATTTTCCTTGCCAAAAAAGCCCCGATACCAATATTACATTTTTTTGCGGTCTTTTAAGCATTCTAGTACAGTTAAATAGATCACACACACACATGGACACAGCGGTCTAAGGCACTGCATCTCAGTGCAAGAGGCATCACTACAGTCTTTGGTTCGAATCCAGCCTGTATTACATCCGGCCGTGATTGGGAGTCCATAGGGCGGCGCACAATTGGCCCAGCATCGTCTTTGTTAGGGTTTGGCCGGGGTAGGTCGTCATTGTAAATAAGAATTTGTTCTTAACTGACTTGCCTAGTTAAAGGTTACACACACACCACACTGACCAAAAAGTTATTTTGTTGGAATTTACGCATGTCCCCATTACCAGTAAAACATCAAAACCTATTTATTTCACTTACTTGCTGTGCTGTTTCGTTGTTTATTTGTTCAGTCGTGTCTTTCTCAACCAGGATTTCGGATACTATGAAACACCGTGTGGGTCTTTGCGTGTTAAATAACACTATTTGAAGTGTCAAATAAACTTGTTGACCAATCAGGACCTGAACATGACTGCACGTCACATAATAATTTAACGCGTTCATACATGTTTTACATAGTTATTATACATTGATTATACCAGTGGCGTGCCGTGGGCCTGGGGCCTGGGCCTTCAGTGAGGTACTACACAGTCCCACCCGAATTAATCCACCTCATTATGATGCCATGGCTCTAGACACTATACATTTAGACAGAAACGCAGTATAACCAGGCGTTGCGTCACCTTGAAATTGACAAATTGACTTTTTTGGGTAAACAGTGTTTACCCAAAAACATGACACAATCAATGAGTCTTTTCAATATTTCCCTTCACCTTTTCATTGTGCAGCTCCGTTGCCCTGCGCGCTTATTCTTTGAGCTGTAGATCCACTCCGGTGTCCCCAAAAGTTTTCAAAAGCACCATTGCTTGTTAGTGCCCAGCCATACTTTGGTGTCTCGTTGCTGCCTTGGTTAGACAACTCAAGTTTGCAAAGCCAGTGTGGCTCCAAACACCAAATCGATCACTTGCAAATAATAGGCATTCCCAGCAGTACAGTTTGCAGTGCTTCTCGGAGCCAAGGAGCCTGTGAGCCATTGACAGCGCTCGTAGTTGAAACTTTGAAAGTGGCGAGCGAACGAAGCCCTTTCCCGCCTGTGACAGGCTTTGTGGCGTCGGGCGACCTCTCCTTACAATGTCTAACTTTTCTTGAAAAGTTCGTCTTGAGAATGGCGTTATAATTATATCCTCGACCAAATCGATATCTTCTCCTCCTTCCGCCATTGTGGGTTGAAAAAACAGCTTAGTAGTACGCGAATTAATTCGTTTATCAAATTCAGTTTCCTAGATCTCCATAGGACCTGCCTCTCAATATTGGTAATCCAATCAAAAGACGTGCACGCACTACGCCTGCTAGCTGGCTCCTGTGTAACACTGGAGCCAGCCAGCAGGCGTACAATAGCCAACTCTAAAGCTGATTGGTTGACACTAAATTTTCATTTCCATTCACTATAAGCGACAAGCGCCCGCACTGTTGATTCTGAAGGCCTGAGGGCAGATTTTAGACCCCTGGCAACACATGATGGCTGAATATGATTGGATAAAAGATCTAACATAAAGACCAGCCCTCCAAATCTCAACCTGGGGCTGGAAGCAGTGCAACCAAGAGGAAAGCTATGAAATGAAGAGTATAACTCTTACTCTGGGGAATAATTTAATACATATTTGTGGGAAAATATATTTAAAAAAAAATTATATTCTGATGATGTTTAGGCCAGCAGAGAAGGCCTTGCAGGCCCTGACGGCCCACCACTGGATTATACTATCACTCGTATTTCATATGTCACAACGATTCATCGATACGTATGCTATGATGCTGGTAAAGTTGTCTCGCGCACCTACAGTGCTGGTCATAAAAGCTAGCTAGCTCATGGATGCAAACAATGTTCTTCCCCAAAAACATAGCAAAACGTTTCAGTAGCTATAGTTAGCTAGCTAACTATATAGCTAGGTGTCATCATCTGAAATAACCCTAATTTATAAGACAGTTCTGATTAATGGTGGTCAGACCCATCTATGTGAAGCTAGCCACAATAAGGATTAGCCACAATAGTCTACTTTGCGGTTAGCCTTCAAAATAAAGTATAATTGACAGTGATGCAAATTAATACAAATAGTATAATTATGCCATAATTGAATAGATAATGCTAAACGAGGTTGGAATGTTGTTATATAAAATCAACAGAAGACAATAATTTGTTAATTTGACAGATCTGTTGAAATCACACTTATTAAACTTTAGAATTGCATTGGGGGCATACTTATTTCACTGTACAGCCTTACCTATGGATTGTGGATCAATGACATGGGGTATCAGTCTACTCAGTGACACCCAGAGAACGTTAGCGTCGTAGTTCTTATTGCGGTACTCTGAAAGAACTGTGAATTGAGCCACATTTATTGTCAATCTATGTGAACACTATTCCTGAGGAAAAACAATACTACATGGATGTTTGAGTCTGATAACTCTGAGGAGGATGTTGTAAAAAAATATCTTGGGTATTGAGTAGACTGATACCGCATTTCATTGATCTCCAATCCTTAGGTTAAGCTGTACAGTGCAATATGAATGTCAATACACACAATGGGTTGACTGGGGAGGTGTTTTCACACAGTCACAGTCCAGCGATAAGAGCTACAATGCTAATATTTGCGTAAAATCTTCACATTTGTGTTCTGTGGGTGTCACCGAGTAGACTGATACCCCATGTCATTGATTCACATTCCAACCTTGTTTAACATTATTTAGTCTAAGTTAGAGGTCGACCGATTATGATTTTTCAACACCGATACCGATTATTGGAGGACCAAAAAAGCCGATACCGATTAATCGGCTGATTTTTGAAAATTTATTTATTTGTAATAATGACAATTACAACAATACTGAATGAACACTTATTTTAACTTAATATAATACATCAATACAATCAATTTAGCCTCAAATAAATAATGAAACATGTACAATTTGTTTTAAGTAATGCAAAAACAAAGTGTTGGAGAAGAAAGTAAAAGTGCAGTATGTGCCATGTAAGAAAGCTAACGTTTAAGTTCCTTGCTCCGAACATGAGAACATATGAAAGCTGGTGGTTCCTTTTAACATGAGTCTTCAATATTCCCAGGTAAGAAGTTTTAGGTTGTAGTTATTATAGGAATTATAGGACTATTTCTCTCTATACGATTTGTATTTCGTATACCTTAGACTATTGGATGTTCTTATAGGCACTTTAGTATTGCCAGTGTAACAGTATAGCTTCTGTGCCTCTCCTCGCTCCTACCTGGGCTCGAACCAGGAACACATCGACAACAGCCACCCCAAAGCAGCGTTACCCATGCAGAGCATGGGGAACAACTACTCCAAGTCTCAGAGCGAGTGACGTTTGAAACGCTATTAGCGCGCACCCCGCTAACTAGCTAGCCATTTCACATCGGTTACACCAGCCTAATCTCGGGAGATGATAGGCTTGAAGTCATAAACAGCGCAATGCTTGAAGCATTGCGAAGAGATGCTGGCAAACGCACGAAAGTGCTGTTTGAATGAATGCTTACGAGCATGCTGGTGCCTACCATCGCTCAGTCAGACAGCTCTATCAAATCATAGACTTAATTATAACATAATATCACACAGAAATACGAGCCTTTGGTCATTAAAATGGTCGAATCCGGAAACTATAATTTCGAAATACGGTGAAATACTATCAGTGAAATACGGAACCGTTCCGTATTTTATCTAACGGGTGGCATCCCTAAGTCTAAATATTGCTGTTACATTGTACAACCTTCAATGTTATGTCATAATTATATACAATTCTGGCAAATTAATTACGGCCTTTGTTTGGAAGAAATGGACTTCACACAGTTCGCAATGAGCCAGGCGGCCCAAACTGCTGCATATACCCTGACTGCTTGCACGGAACGCAAGAGAAGTGACAATTTCCCTAGTTATAAGAAATTCATGTTAGCAGGCAATATTAACTAAATATGCAGGTTTAAAAATATATACTCGTGTATTGATTTTAAAGAAAGGCATTGATGTTTATGGTTAGGTACATTGGTGCAACGACAGTGCTTTTTTCGCAAATGCGCTTGTTAAATCATCACCCGTTTGTCGAAGTAGGCTGTGATTCAATGAGAAATTAACAGGCACCGCATCGATTATATGCAACGCAGGACACGCTAGATAAACTAGTAATATCATCAACCATGTGTAGTTAACTAGTGATTATGTTAAGATTGATTGTTTTTTATAAGATAAGTTTAATGCTAGCTAGCAACTTACCTTGGCTTCTTGCTGCCCTCGCGTAACAGGTAGTCAGCCTGCCACGCAGGCTCCTCGTGGAGTGCAATGTAAGGCAGGTGGTTAGAGCGTTGGACTAGTAACCGGAAGGTTGCAAAAACGAATCCCCGAACTGACAAGGTAAAAATCTGTCGTTCTGCCCCTGAACAAGGCAGTTAACCCACCGTTCCTAGGCCGTCATTGAAAATAAGAATGTGTTCTTAACTGACTTGCCTAGTTAAATAAAGGTGTACATTTTTTTTTTTACAGATTGTTAAGAAAACTTTAAATCGGCCCTAATTAATCGGCCATTCCGATTAATTGGTCGACCTCTTGTCTAAGTATGGCATGATTCCACCTTCTGCATCACTTTCAAAGATGTACTTTTATTTTGAAGGCAAACCGCAAATTCCACTATTGTGCTTAATCCTTATTATGGCTACCTTCACTACACATAACCCGGGTCCGCGGTCCGGTCGAGCGTCAATAGCCAGATGAAGCTAGCTGGCTGCTTATAACGTTAGCTTTGGGCAACAGGGTTAAGTAGCTGGCTAGCTAATTATTTTCATGAACTGAAGTTCAGTTTCAATAGGCGAACAACAAGTGGCTACCTAGCTAATACTTACTCACAAGTATTCTTAAATCATTGCTAAGAATAATGAAAATGACTGCAATTTGTACTGGTCATTGTTTTCAGGCTGGTTGTATTGGTGCTAGCTAGGTACCAAGCTAAAGCTAGCTACCCCAGAAGTTGTGGTTGAACAAATAATGCTTTATTACCAACGCGCTATTGTAAACACATCGTTCATGGCCGGTGTTTGCTTGTTTGCAGACTTTTTTGTACAGCTTTGACAGTGCTACTGATAGTAGTGGTGGCACTTGGCTTGCATATGCAAATTCAGAACACACAACATTCTATAATAGAACTGTGATTTGACGTGTCAAATTAAAAGCTTATTTAACACGTCAAAAATATTTGACGTATCTTTTTTGACACGCAAAGACCCAAACGGCATTCCATAGTATGTCGTTAAGCTAATATTAGTGATGATTTTACTGTGTAACTCTGGTAGGGCAACGTGTGTACCCGTGCTCGACCAGTCGGCGAAAGCCAACATCACACACGACAGAGAACGGTTGATTGTCAGGGGCAATGAATTCCATTATCTTGGCGTCAATGGATTTCGCCTTTGAGTTGTCTCGCTGAAATGTTCTTACTCTTTGAAAGGACTGCTCGACTTGTTGACTGCTCGATACACACAGCAGACATTGTGGGCTAGGTTAGGAATGCTGTGTCGCACGTGTAGTGCAAAATTTTACGTGACGTCATTACGCCATGTACCTAAGTTATATAGGTATGTACGTCAGCTTTAACATCGGTTTTGCACATCAGCGTTAAACTAGACATCAGGCCGATACCATGTTGGCATTTTTAGCTAATATCGTCCGATTCCGAAATGTTCACCGATATATCGTGCATCCCTAATTACAGTATGGGGAAAAAATTCAAGGCGGGAAAACAATATTGTAATCTTCCATAATATAAAGCTTGTAACATTACTGTACTTCACATAAAAACATATTTACTGATAAGAGCATTGGGCCAGTAAACGAAAGGTCGCTGGTTCAAATCCTCGAGCTGACTAGGTGAAAAATGTGTCTGTGTCCTTGCGCAAGGGACTTAACCCTAACGTATCCTTTAAGTCGCTCTGGATAAGAGCGTCTGATAAATGACAATTGTGTTAAAATCAACAGTGCTTCACTGTCGGGAGACACTCAGATATTTTTATTCAAATATTTTAATAGATATTTTAAGAAGCATTGATTGTCACGAAAGATCTGCGTACAGTATAAATGGAAAAGGTGTATGGTCTAACCGGACACTATGTTGAGCCAATTCAGCTCAGATGTCTTGGTTCCGATGCGACAGCCAGGATACGCTTCTGTCAGTAGATCCCTATCAAAGAGACTCTGACACCTATTCTTGGACTGTCAACAGTGAAAGACCAGTACAAAATGATCCACCTTGTTGCTAATGAGGACATGACAAATGGTCAAATTTGAAAGAAAATGGACTTTTACAAGAGCCTCCCATCATCATTGTCAATAATTCTCTACCAGGATTCATTGGATGTACCAAATCCTCTTGGCTCAGGCAAAAATAAACATATAATAACATATTGGCTTTGTATAGCACTGTGAACACTTGCCACACAAGCAACCATCAATTTATCCCATGCAATTGGTATTGCTTTTTAGGGAGGATGATGATGATGATGATTGGATCAGCAACTTTCATGTCCCTTGGCAGCAGATGCCTGAAAGCCTCAGGCGAGCCATTGCAGAGGGACGAAGAGTCGAGGCGGCAGATAGGCGGCTGATGGTGAGGATCACCGTTGATGCAATGCGTGTACACTGCCTCAACCCCAACAAGAAAGTATGTTCAGAAATTGCCAAAGCTATAGTTTCAGAATATCCAGAGAGCTTTGCAGACCTGTCAAAAGAAGGGGAACTACTTAGCAGAAGGTACTCCTCCTTGCTCACCCAAATAAAGACCAGAGTGGAGCATGTGAACCGGAACACTGAAAATCGAATACGCAGACCCAAGACGAACAAAAAAGGGGAAAACAGCAACAGACAAGTCAAAACAGCAAGAACAAAAGTGGACAGTTATGGGTGCATCAACTGGCACCCACAGGACCTTCCGGAAGGAGAGACTCCTGACTCCCTGGAAAATAAGAGACAGATTATGGCCACCATTTTCAACAGTGCAAGCCCCAGTGGTGTGGACAGGGGAGACGTGGATGAATTCATGAGGCTTACGTACATTAACCAACGCCACATGATAAATGCATGGCCAGCCCCAAGCATTGGTGACGTCAAGGAACAATGGCCTTTTCTTTTTGCCAAGAGATGGCTCTGCGCCCACTTCCACATGCTCACTGGAGTTGAGATCGACCGCTGCCTCAGTGACGCTCTCCGGAGCAAAGGAAAGACCATTGTCAATTTCTTCCGAAGTCAGAAACCCAACTGGAGGAGAGGCATCCAAAGTCTCCTCAATGACATTGAAGGTGACGTCAGTGGAAACCTCACAGCCTGTGCTGCCATTCTTCTGGTGCTGTCCCACTTCAGAGAGAAAGAGGACTCTCTCTTCCTCTTGGCTGATGTAAGTTATTGTGTGTGTGATTTTATTCAAATAAAACACGTAATCTGATTGTTTTATACTGGGACTATATACATTATACTGTGCTTTTACACACATGATTGATCATATCAGGATTCAACAACATTCTTCTTTTTGTGTTTAATGTAGGTGAATGACACCCAGATGGATGTAGAGGCTCAGTTGCATTTGCCGGCCACTCCAAGACTTATCATGCTTGGTAATGACAACATTTTGTGTATGGACTGGAGATGATCATATTCATAAATCAGCTTATGTCGACGGTTTGGCTATATAAACCACCAGAAATACGTACTGGTACTTAACTACATAATGTTAACGCTGCACAGAAGAATAGAACAATAAGATGAATTCTAGCCTAAATACTGTAATATTTAATTGTGGTGGAACAGAAATATATTGTGTAGGCCTATATTAAAAAAGTATCTTGTTTAACACAATCATTATTACTGTATACTTCAGGGAGTTCCCTGCTGGCTTCATCTAAGTGGATGGTGTCGATCGAGGGGAGAGTGGTCTGTGTTTTGGAAAATCAGTCCGACTTTGCTGCTGCCCTCTCTGTGCTCTTCGGATGTTTCTACGTGTTCAATACAGAGTACCAGGACACAGCCTCAGCAACACTGGAGCTTATTCAGAGGCAAGTATTGAACATTTATTGATCCAGCACTTACATTTGTCTTGCATGCCTTGCAGTTAAATTACATTTCATCTTTGCGCATCTCAGTGTTGAGACTCTTACCTAGTGTTGCAAAGGGAGGGTATATTTCTGGAAACATTTGTTTACCAGTAAACTGCCAGATTTTTGGTATCTTTCAAGGATTTTATGTAATCTATTACAATACATATGGTGGCCCTTTTGGGTACCTCAGATTATCACAGGTGTCTGTAATTATCTCTGGCCCTCTGTGTGGCCTTATCGCATGTAAATATATGAAATAATTAAAGAAGAATATTTTAAAGTAGAAAAACAAAGCTGTAAAACATCCTAAATATAAACAATCAACTTAGTGAATACCATTGGTGTTTCATATGAGGGTTTCAGCATGAAGTATCCTTCATATATTTTTTACACACTTATTTATTTTACTATGTCATTCTTTTAAAAAATGTGTTATTTTTTTTAACCTTTATTTAACTTGGCAAGTTAGTTAAGAACAAATTCTTATTTTCAATGGCGGCCTAGGAACAGTGGGTTAACTGCCTTGTTCAGGGGCAGAACGACAGATTTTTACCTTGTCAGCTCGGGGATTCGATCTTACAATCTTTCGATTACTAGTCCAACGCTCTAACCACTAGGCTACCGTCCGCCCTGTATGTATTTCTTGTCAATGTTTTGGCGTCAAACTGGTGGCAGTTGTAAAAAAGTAAATCGTTGGAAGATTTGCAGAGTTAATTGAAAATAATGCCAACGTTGATTAGATGCTTTTTTCATGAATTAGGCTATTTTCTCTTGAACCATATCTACTAGAAACTCATGACAATATGGACACAGATATAAAAAAAAAAAAAGAATACTATATATGAATACATATATTTTTATTCAAGTATAAATTACCAAAGTTACAATACATTTTCTCTTAATTACCAAAATTACTGAAGATTCCGTTAGATTTCTAAATTACCCGTAGCTCTGCAATCCGAATTGAAAGAGTTGTGAAAGCAATGCCTGATTGCCTGGATTGACTAACGCTTCCATGTTGACTGTTTAGGTTTCTAGTAGGGATCAACCCAAATGAAGGAACCAAATGCTCTTCGTACCTTGATTCAGAAGCCGGGGTGAGCCGCAGGACTGGAAGAGTTGTGCAAAGGAAGACCGATGCAGTTGCCGCCTTCCTCAAAGACCTTACTGAATTTGAATGGTGAACCAGTTTCATAGGAGATGCAAACACACAAACAAGGATGCACATACATGATGCATAGCTTCAAATGTTGTAATGTTGCTCTTGTTTAATATCAATCAATTACCACTACAGATTGCAATTGAGTTCTATCATGAGATGCATTTTGGAATATTTGTCCTATGTTTCTGTTGGCTGGCCATGTCTGTGATGGGGAAACGTTATTTTATAACTTGTATGTTATAATGACGTTCTAAATGATTACCGGAAGTGTTTTTTTGATGTTGACAGATTTCTTTAAGAAGTTTTGTTGACTTACTGTAAACAAAATCAGTGTGATAAATTCAGTTTTGTTCGGAACAAGTTCCCATTTCACTACAGTGTTAAAGGGGCAGTGAAGTTAAACTTGATTTTCCTGCTTTTTGTTATATTTCCACACAATGAGGTTGAAATAAAACTCAGAAATTGTGAAAATGATGCCTGTTTTGTGTAAGAGCCGTTTGAAAATTGCCTGGAATTTAAGCCTGTTCGGGTAGGATGAAACTTTTGGCCCACATCATGACGTCACAATGTGATCTGATTATAATAGACCAATGCTTGTTCATCTGGGTAAGGGGGTGGGTTCTAGACCATCCTATCCGCCAATCTGGTCTGTGTATGTAAATACTGTATCTTCAAATGTGTTTCCTAACGCCCACACAAACAGACTGAGCATTTTAAGGGCCAAAGGAGGCTCAGGGAAATAAATGGTTAAACATACAGTATATGTTGGTGTTATTTTCACTAAATAAACACAGTAATTTATTAGACATACAGTGGTGATTTAAAAAAAGAATTACAAAGACTGCATGGGGGCTTAAGCTGTTATCTTTTTCAATAATATTGATTTGTGATAAAACATTCTGTTTTGGATTAAACTGCATTTTTCCATTGCCGATCTAGCTTGAGGATTGGAATTAGTCTACTCCTGACAGTGCAGTGTATTTCTCTGACTGGTAGCTAATCAATTTCGCACCTTAAATTACAGTAAAATGTTAAACAAGTTTAAATTCAATTGTCCATCAATCAAATCTCCATTAATTCCCCATTCCTTCAACCTGTACTTGATGTGTGTGCTCTGCTGCTGAGTAGGTTATTTAAAAAAAATTGCACTTGAAATGGGATTAATAAGGAGTGGGGAGGCTATGCTTAAGGCTATCATATTATCAAAACCCACCCAATCTAGCTGATCGTAATAAGCCACACTCAGGGTCTCTGTTCAAGAGGTAATATTGACTGCAACTTCTGTTTATTGTCAAATCAAATGTGCTAACCATGTGCTCTCCTTGACGCCTTTCTGTTTGTTTTTTTGTTCATTCTTTATCAAATTTAACCAACTCATGGCTCAACGAAGGTGTGTGACAACTGCAAAAGGTTGTTAAATTATGCTTCTAAAATATGTGAGAGCTGCAAAACCGTGCAGCCTTTCAAGAAATACCACAAATTACAAAATAATTCAATGGACAAGACACTGATAGAGTGGACAAGACCGACCATCCTTTAAAACAACGTTGCCAGGTTCCTGGACTCATTTTTAATAATGGTAACCCTCCATATTTCTGGACACATTCTTAGCTTTATTCCATTTGAATTTAACTAATTCCTATTGTATTTATGATTAGCAGCCATCTGATTGAAATTATAATTCTCTAAACCCTTTTGACTTCTGCAGCTCCGGAAAGTGCATGCTCTGGGCTTTAGGTCCGTCCTCATAGGGAAGCAGTCCCATGGAGGCTGCTGGGGAGTAACAATCATGATGCCCACCAACCCTCGGCCAGGTCTGGAGCAGGACTGCCTCCAGGAGCTGCTCAAATACTATGAATCTTTACTGAAGCGTAAGTTACTCTCCACTCTCAACCGCATACACAACATACCCTGAGTGTACAAAGCATTAGGAACACCTGCTCTTTCCATGACATAGACTGACCAGTTGAATCCTGGTGAAAGTTATGATCTCTTATTGATGTCACTTGTTAAATCCACTTCAATCAGTGTAGATGAAGGGGAGGAGGCAGGTTAAATAAGGATTTGTAAGCCTTACACAATCCATTTCTCAATTGTCGCATGTGTGCCATTCAGAGGGTTAATGGGCCAGACAAAAGAGTTAAGTGCCTTTCAACAAGGTATGGTAGTAGGTATCATTCATGTTTTGTAGTCAGTATACGTTCAACAGCATACATACAACAGCATACACCAACAACTCCCCTCTGTGTAGCAACACATTAAAGTGAAGATTGCACAATGTATGCTACTTTATTTTATTGAAGATATACCTTGCATAAAAAATACCTAGCATTTTTCTTCAAACAGATATCCCTGTCATCCAGCCCCCCACCAACTCCACAGAAGCCACCAGTGGTAGTCTCCTGGAAGGACAAGAGGGACAGGACGGAGAGGAGGGTGACATTAGCACTGGGGAAGGAGTGGACGAAAGGGCTGCAGATGTGGGAGAAGATGATGGAGATAGAACTGAGGGAGATGAAGAGGACATAGAACCTGACTACCAGCCACCTGCCAAGACAAAGTAGAGCGAGCTGCACTACACCACAGAGGTGTGCTCTCCAAACTCTGTTTAGCCATAATAGTATTTTTTAAATGTTGTGCAACAGCTGCATGCATGTTCATGTTTTCTATCAAGCATCTGCCGGTTATAGAGGGCTGATAAATAAACGACTTAAGGCAGCAAAACAGCGTCATTCATTCTTTTAATCTCCATGTGGAAGTGTACCACTCCAAACAAAATAAATAGATTTACTGAAATGTAAAACAATGACTGTCCACCAAGGTTTAGGCTTACTTCAATTAGTGTACGGTCTGTATTTATGACTGGTTATCAAATCAAAGTTTATTTGCAGACGTTATCGCAGGTGCAGCGAATTGCTTGTGTTTCTAGCTCCAACATTGCAGTGATAATACCTAGAAAACAGTAAGCACATTCTCCAAAAGCAAAGTGTGGGCGGTTCTACTATGACAGATCTAGTGTGTGTATCTGTGTTGTGGAGCCTGTGTTCATACTCATTCTCTCTACAGGTATTATCAGAAGAGGGTGCTGATATCAGATCTACCTGAAGAGACCCAGAGACAGCAGAGGGAGGCCTGGAGAGAAGCATCCAGACGCCGTCGTGCTCGCAAAATGTCCTCCCTTCAGACGAACCCCACACAGCCCTGCCACCCCCCCCAGAACACAGACACCTGGGGGGACTAGGGGACGACGCCGGGGCAGGCAGTAGGGTGGCAAGTTTGGATAGCTACTGGACAGTCTTCTTTTGACATTCCATACAGACCACTTACTTAAAATGAGATGTTGAGCATGGCCGGTAAAAAACTGTTTCAGGACTGAATAGATACCTGGTTCATCTCTGAAATTGATGTCATTGAGCCTATCAACAGGAGGCACTGTTTGTGCATGTTCAGGAGTTTCCTGACAGGTTGAACTTATAGGTGCACCTCATCATCCATACTTGCAGCGTTATTCTATCAGGTGTTCAATTTAGCATAAAATATTGTACAGTTTGTAATAGCAATAAAGCGAGACAAAGGTTTTTCCTTTTTCATTTAAACACACTGTCCATCTTTTATACATTAATAACATTTAACTTACTGAAGTATTTTTCTGAATTTCAAATGCTCCTGATCTGAAACAATTGAATAGGT